>NW_026852991.1:0-86520 GCF_026571515.1 Ruditapes philippinarum
ATGTAAGGCGTACGAGTATATCTCTCGGGTAACGATAATCCAGCATCCTATACAGTTTATGCGGGCTGTTTTGAATGCATATAATTGACAAAGCATATTTTATTTAACAAATAAAACATGGGCTTGAGGGCAATATGCAAGTTTACGGACTGGTTGGTCAGACTGAGGAAGGTATATGGCCCGAAGCGCAGCTGAGGGCCATATTCCTTCCAAAGTCTGACCAACCACAGCTGAGGGCCATATTCCTTCCAAAGTCTGACCAACCAGTCCGTAAACTTGCATTTTGCCCGAAAGGCCATGTTTTATTTGTTATATTATACCGAATCTAAATCCTTTCATCCATTTGTTTTGTGCTGTCATTTTACTATTATTTGCTTTAAAATGATAATTTTACTTGTTCAGTGTGTGAAATATCTTAAACCCTAGTCGGATTTTGTTTTATTATTTTCAAGCGATGTAGCAAAAAATCATGCTCTTCTTTTAATATTCCATTTTTATTAATCAAATTAAATATTTAATGTTACTAGGCAAAAAACCCTGACTTAAAGAATATTACAAACTGTGTAAATAAAATTTATAATTAAATTAAAGACAAATCATGACTTTTGATCAACATGTAATAAATTTATGTCTGTGATAAAAAAGCTAATCGCCTGGCCATTTTGACAGTATCGTCTGTTTGTGTCGTCGTGAAAATCGCACGTCGTGAAAGTTAGGTTAAAACGGTCTTCATAAGAATTATGGACCGCCCCCGGTCCAAATGCGGTTTATGGACCGGATGACGTCATATTAAATATAGAAGAGCATATGCAAATGAGGTATAATATAAGTAGATGTTCACTCATAAATGTGATTATATAACTCACGGGATGGTGTTAACAGAGACTTTGTTAACTAAATCAATAAAGGAAGTTAAATTTGAATAAATAAATTCTTTGGTGGTAAACAAATTAGTAATATATTTTTTATCAAATGTTTTATGAAAAATAAAGCATATACAGTTATTACCGATCGTAATTTTTTTTATTTAACAAACAGAAGATAAAGCAAAGTACTTGTAAACTCCTGTAAAAAGCTTACACTTATATCTATATGTCATGAAAAGATCGAAACACCTTAACTGTAAACGTAAATAGTCAACTTACTTTACTTGATCAACGTGGTAACTCGCCTGTTAATTGTCCATCAGGCAATATTTTACTTTTTTACTAGACCACTCCAATGTGCTACATAAAGGTATTTTTGTATGCGAAGTAATTCTGTATTTTTGGCAGTTTTTTTAGGCGTATAATAATCTTTGATATCTGACTGCATATACATGTCAATACACGAACTATAACATCTCATAAGGATTCTTTTGGAAGTCAATCAAGATTATCTCTATGCAAGGGGAGCAACTTTGTTGTTTGTATTTGAAAGTATATGAAGAGTTATTCTTTTTTCAAAAGAGATTATAAGGAATACTTTAATTAGGTGCAGAAATTATATTTTGACTTTCCGTTTTCTATTTTTACATGTATTTTGTGTGCGCATACATTATGTACAAACCATTCTGATCAATAAAAAGGTAAAAATTGTGAAACACTTTTTCCACTAGGTACAAATTTATGGGTTCGGTTCATATAAAGGGAGCTAATCGTTAACGCTTTGAATCGCTAGCTCAATGACTATCCCAAAAAAAATCCAAACCACTGGAATCAATGATTTTGAAGTAAAAATATGAAATGATGTCCAGGACATTTTGTTTGCAGCTGTAAGTTGGCGGCAATGTTGGTAGTTATTACTCCCGATTACGGCAGTAAGCCATACTGAATTCAACAGTGCACAGTTGAGCCACCGCATTGCTCCTGGGTTAGCTGCTACTGTCGTAAGGAACTGTAACAGTGCGAATGAGCATAGAAAAGATGAGGATTTTTGTGGATAGAATATAAACAATAAATCAAAATTTTTACAGATGCTCTTTTATTGGTTCTTGTTATTGTCGAATTGTTACATTCCTATTGACATTATATCTATGCTTTTCTGAAATGTGAACAGTTTTTGTCAACCAATTGAAGTTCCTTTTTAATCAATGTACATGTAGTTCAAACTCCACCCGGGGCCCTGATCAATAAAATCATCCGATGAGAAGTAGATCGTTACTATATTTGAACTGGACTCGAACGGCTCGCTGATAAGATCTGCGGTGGCAGCAGAATAAGACAACCAAGGAATGGAGCCAATGCATTCTAAATACGGATCTGCATTTCTCGAAATGGCTACTATAGGATTGTCATCAGATGGAAAGAACCGTGTAACATTCATGCGCACACCTAAAAGTTAAGACACAAAGTTATTTTATAATATAATTATGTTCAAAGAAAAATTTTCTTTTATTAAAATGCAATTAAAAACGGTGTTAAAAAGGGTATCAAATGGTGTCGTATTTTAAAATGTAAATATAAATGTGACTGAATATTTAATAATAATTTAATAAACATTAGAATTCAGAACTGTACAATATAATTAGGAAATACTTAAGCTCATCTATTTGAAAGAAATGATGGTCATGAATCGCTCACCTGAGATAAGAGGTTACACTTTTTATAGTTCAATGCTATAGTCAGTAATAAGACCACATTTAGTTTGTCATTTTTCCCTAAACTGGCTTTTTTATATTGGAGATGTCTGATACGAAATAATTTATTGAAGCTACCGAGAACCACAATGTAATGCTACGAGGGGCGTTCAGTTTATTCGTAACTGTGCTTATAACTTTTTTGTTAGGCAAAGATCTAGGCATTGTTGCTAAGGAGACGAAATATCTAAGACATTTTGACTATTAAATCTATGTAAGAGACTCCATTAGCGGGGCAGTTTTTGACGGGGCATGGTTTAATTATACATGCAGTTTGTAATGGTTCACCTGGCAATATTTAAGTTTTAGTTTCGGAGAAGAAGACCTAAAAACATGTTTACTATACAAGTCTATGTAAAATAAGTAACTCCAGTGCAGGGCCATTTTTGAGCCCAGGGGTATGACTGTAGATGTTCACCAGACCCCGCAAAATATCTAAGTTCTTAGCATTAAAAAGACTTAAGTCTATATCAACCAAGACCCCGAGGCTAATGTTGATCCCTTAGGCATGTTTAATATAATTTTTGTAAAGTACCACAAGGTTATGTTACATGCAAAATACCTTAGCTTGATACATTTTTTTTATACAAGTCTAAAGTATGTAAATTATGAGAAAACGAGGGTGGACCATCTCCGACTCGACGGACGTGACTTAAACAATTTTGTAGATTTACATTTGACAATGTTATATGCCAACTATCTTACCTCTGACCAATGTTTTACAAAAAAAGACTTAACTTTTAAAAATATTTTACAATTTTGGGGCCCAAGGAACGAAAATTTTAAAAATGGGGAACCCAAGGGGAAAAAATGATTTATACAACTTTTGAAAGTACCACGAGGTAAGGGAGTAAACTTCAGGGTCATAACTTATATAACTTACGTAGATACAATAGAAAATGCTACATATCAAAGCTCAATGCATTGTTTTTACAAAAGAAGACATAAATTATTAATTTTCCAATTTATAAGTCAATATTAAGTAACCCTGGGGCCAGGCCAGTTTTGTCCCCAGATGATTTGTATATCTTTTGTAGTGGGCAAATATATAAGCTCTGTGCATAATAGTGTCAGAAAAGAAGACTTAAATGTACAATTCTAGACAAGTCTATATAAACTAGGTTCCTCCGGGGGCGGGAGCATTTTTACCCCAGAGGCATGACTTATTTAATATTTGTAGAGGACCACAATGCGATGATATAACAAAATATCTAAGCCCAAGGCACTGTAGTTTCTAAGAATTGGGATTAGTTTTAAATTTCTTTTCTTTTTTTTTCAAGTGATTTTTAGCTCATGTAAGCTACTAATGCATCAGACTATAATCATTTTTACAACGTTTTTTACAGTGAAGTATGGTCAAAATCCACCGAGTAATAGGGAAAATGTTTAAATAAATTGTGTATATCGACAGACAAAGGACACAGTACGATCACAACAGCTCACCTCTGAGCACTTATGTGCTCATGCAAGCTAAAAGAGAATGTAATACCTTCAAATATTGCTAACACATCAAAAGACTCAGTCGCAAAGTAAGTAACGGTAATTCTAATTCTTTTGTCAGCAGGGGCATATATTCTCCAGTAGAGTATCATATCACGACAATAAAACGTAGGAAACCCAGGAGATGTTAAAATCTGAGCTGTGGCGGTTGCAGTAAGGTTGTTAGTTTCTCTAGCTGGAATAAAATGTTTTTAATTTGTGAAAATGTGATGTGCAAACCGTTAAATCCTGTCATAAGCTCTCTTAGATGTAAACATTTTTGCGCTTACCTCATAATAATGTTCTATTAATATTACTAGTTTTTTTATGTCAAGAACCTTATAATGTTCTATTTATAGTCTTTATGACAAGAACAGATAGTTACAAAAAGATGAAAGCGAGCAAATTTATTTCTATTTCCTATGCTGTATGCGGATATAAACCACTTGATTGATGCATCTTAGTTTTAAGCACCTCAGAATATGAAAGTCAAAGCTAAAATAACTCATCAAAATCCGAAAGAATGCCAAACGGAAAATGTACAGAAAAAGGGGATATGTTGGGTCGGTAAAGTAAGCTGGAGGGGCCAATTCATTAGAGTTTGCCCAACTCACAATAAAATCAAATTTAAAAAAAAACGTTCAGTATTACAAGTTGAATTGGAACTGAGGTACAGCATTTAGTATTCAATTTTAATGGTCAAAAGAGCAAACCCTGAAGGATTGTTTGGTTGGATTTTACATCGCATTACCACAGTTGAGTTCATATGGCAATATTCCAGCTTTACTGGCTGTGGAAGACCTCATGTGTCCCTCCGTGTATTATTTCCAGCACGAGCTAGCACCTAAGTAGAACCACCGACGTTTCGTAAGCTAGCTGAATAGCGTCCTCACATGAAATAATCAAAGGTATCTGGTGGTATTCGAATCTTCAGACGTGAGGTGTAGTGGCATGAAGTCAACAACCTTAACCACTCGTTCACGGACGCTTTCGACTTTGAAAGTAACCAGGTCACCTGCCAGATTTTATAGATAAAGATATGCTTACCACCTTGGAAAACACACGGATCTGACTGGATACATGGCGTTAAACCTGAGGATTAAAACAACTCTTAAAGCAATCCCATTTTTAGAATTTAACATGCACATGTATTTCCTTTTTCATAGCTTATATCAAAGTATGTCTTTCCATGAAAAAAGAGAGAGAAAAGTTTGGATAATGCTTTATTTATGACATTTTGATTAAATGTAATTAGTCTTTCAAACAGGTTTTACCTCGACTGTGTATCAAATTTGACAATTAATAATTCAGCTTAAGCCATTTCATTTTTTGCAGTACATACAATGGTAGGATAATATTACTACGCAATCGCACATCTGCCAAATGCTCCAGATCGGACTCGGTTTTGGCTTGTGTGTGCGCGTGCGTGTTTGCGTGTGCGTGCGTTTGTGTGTGTGTGAACATCCCGAAGGTAAAATATGTTTATATTCTAAAGAATTGTCAGAATGTTAAAAAAAATGTAGCTCACCAAAGATTGGTTTATTTCTTCATATAATATAAACAAACGTTAAATACTCCTTAGTTTAGTCCAGAAAACGGTTTTCGTAAATGCACCCTCTCGAACTCCCAAACAAAATTTATCCCGTTTTCAAGCTTAAACTAGACAGTAAAACTTTAAACGTTTTATAATACATGTTTTATATCAAGTATTTAATCCATTCTTTTATGCGATGACGTAGCATCCTACCATTGTACAAACGATGTTAAGACAAAGACATTTGATACTCACGGGTTTCACAATATAATCCTGTATAACCGGATCCCGTACAGTTACAAGTCATGTTTTTGTCCACCATCTTACATTGATTCCTTAGCATGCATTCACCTGTAAATATATCTCTTTCGATACGGTTAGTTGAATTAAATAGGTTTAGTTGAGTTAAATAGGTTTAGTTGTGGTAGAAGTTGAGAAAATGATTAACTGTCACAATGTAGGTAATGTTTGTAATTCTTACTATGTTTCCCGTTGTAATCCACGTTTCAACTACTAAACATGCTAAAGTAATACGCTATAGTGACATAGTTTGTTAATTTACGTTGATACTTGTGTTGCTTCAACCCAAACATAGATACGTGTGAATCAATAAACATAACTTACAAAAGTAGCATTTATTTTGAGCTTTTGCGGAGGCCTTGCCGAATCCTGGTAACATACACACGCTTGAATTTGTACACTATTTTTACGGAAAAAAATAAATATGCTAATTTAATGCAAATAAAAATATATAAGAAGATATGCTTAATTTAAACTGAAATATACATTGGGTTACAAATCACTTTAAGCTTCTAAATACATAAAGTATATTACATAGTGATATAATATAATGGCTATTTACAAGTTAAAAAGATCCAAAACACATATGAAACTTCTAAAATGAATCATTATACACATCTAATTTTGATCATCTTCATTTCCTGATCATAATATACACGAGCGTCATTGCAATCCAAACCTCCAATTATAAAATGTGGTTTGAAACTGGAAATGTCTCTTCAAAGTGCCCTTTAAAGGGAGCAAAGGGTAATAACACAAAAACATCTGTTGTCTTTAGATGGTTTTATAGAACCTCATTTCTCTATTATTTTATAAATTACATTTCTGTCAGGCTAATGAAACCAGATTGTTAAAATTGTAGCTGGACTAGAGAACGGATGGAGATTCCTTTTAATGTCAATTTTTATCGAAATGGGGAAAATAAGGTAAGTAACCTTTAAATATCATATGAGGTGTTTTACGGAGCTCATGTTAGAGAGCTTGCATTTACCAATGCCAATAATGACTAGAATATCTCTTAGACATAGCTCACAACATTCAATGTTGGATTTACATTTAAGATTAAAATCCTAATATAACTATTTCATTATCCCAATATTAAAATGAATAAGAAATCTTGATATTATAATCAAATATACTTTATATTTTAATACATACGTCGGCATCGGTATCGCAATTTCCAAGGTAGGTAGGCATTCCACTAATCTCTCCATAAAAACAACAAAAGACCTGCAAGAATATGACATTTAATATAAAAAAATGTATTGTTTTAATAATAAAAATGGTCAGAACCCGCAAAGAATATTTCGATGATATAAACATGTAGGACAAACCAAATCTTATGTTTACAATCGCTTTACGCTCAACGTTTCTGTTTTCTAAATGCAATCACATTGGCGGAAGAACACTGAGGTGTCATTTTTGTATAAAACTTTCAGGATTTCATATCCGGCATATACAGTCAAAGTTATTCAAGATCAAGGTAATTCTCGAATGTTTTCATGTTTTGGAGTTGCCACAAATAAGTGTTGTTTTGTCACAATGTGAATTTTACAGGGGCTAATGAATAACAAAAAACAACTAAAGCAAATTTCCTTACTTAACCTTTATGGTCATAGCCATTTTAAGGTCACAGCAATATTTAAATGTTTCAAAATGAAGCCTTTGCCAAAAGTGTTGTTTTGTCGAAGTGTGAATAATCAAATCTACAACTAAACGGACTTAAAGAAAATTCAATACAACTGACAGTGACGGTCAATGTCGTTTCAAGAATATCATATATACTACTATATTACTATTTTTGTCAAAAAAAAATGTAGTTTTGCTGCTTTTATGAAAATATGTTAAAATGACTTACCAGCGCTAAAACTGTGAAGAATTTCATGATTTAAGATATATGCTGTAAATACAGGTTCTTGGAAGGCTTGAAAAATTTGAACGATTACTCTTTCAAACCTAAAATAAATGTGTAAGAAATATGTCGGTAAGCGTGATGGACAACTAGATAAATAAAGGATATTGAAGCAGTGGAATTCCAAAACTGAATTTAACAAAATCATATTTTGCGAGCATTTCATTCAGCTAGTTAAATGAATTTAGTAATGAAGCTACAGGAATGTAATTTTTTTTTATCTCATACCAAAATAAGAATATTTTTAGTTTAAAAAATATTTTTTTCATTAACGCATTTTATAATGCTAACATTTAGCGCACGTTCACGGTATGTTGGTATGACGCAAGTGATAATACATCAAAATTTGTGATGCCATTTTAAAGGAGTCGCAAAAGGTATGTGCTATAAATCTGATATGATTCTTTAAAAAAAATCAATATTTAACATAAGGCGTAGAATGTTTTATCAAGCGATGTTCCCCCTGTATTTTACAACCAAGCGCAGACTGTTTCCCCCAGCCCCTAACCAAATGCTAAAGAAGCAATCAATTCCCCTGAAATGTAATTAAACTTAATTTCTAAATTCATATCTCAAAGCATTATACGTTAATTTTTACGAGTCAGCATCATCCTTTCCAACCCACTGAGAATATGAATAAGTCTTGGACTTGTTATTATATCTTCTTCAGAATTCAATTAAGTTATAAAGCCATAAGTATTGTTTACTTCTAAATTTATATCTTAAGTCATACATGACTTAACATTTTCGTAAAACAATGTCTTCTGGTTGTAATGTATATCTATATTTTTAAATTTTGGAAATAAATCTTGTTTAAACTAAATTGTAACTATGCAAACTTGTCATACGAACAGTGACTGAACAACAGCCGACTTATGTCAATTTGTTGATAAATTAAGCTGGCTAAAATCTACTAACATTCCCTCTGGTAATTGAACCTTACATGTAAAATTGTAATCAAATTGAAAATTTAATTAAATGCATGGCTACTGTGTAACAGTATGTTGCATTTTCGGAGTTGTTATTTCAATTTATTTTCTTTTTCTGTAATCGATTTTTATCTGCAATATTTTCCTCTTCATTATGCAAGAAGTTATTTTGAAAATTCGAATGATCATTTAAATCTTTAATAAAATAAAAATTCTCATGTTTTTTTTCGCCTATTAATACAAAATTTATTTTCATTGAGTGGTATGAAAATGAATATTTCATGATTGGCGGTAGCCACTAGTGAATATGATACTTTTAATACCACAAGATAAAAATAAATCCTTTATTTAGAGAAACAATCTTGAATTTTTTGTTTATCATAAAGACATATATATTTTTCTCTTTTTGACATTACAATTTAAATAAGTCTTCTCCTGGAATTTTATTCATTGGCAATAGAATGAAATTAAACAATAACTAAACAAATATCAACAACGCTTTCCATTGTAATATAAAACTAACAATACAGAAGTAATTTTTAACAACAAATAATAATCACTGAACAGTTTCTGAATATATTTTACCAAAGTGTAAAAGAAAAGACAAAATAAGATAATTTGACTTACCTCAACAGTCCTTTTGTGCACAATAAAGTTAAAGAAAACTGAATCTGAAAAGTTGAATTTATACTTTATTTACTCCTTTGTTTTCAACAAATGTTCGGTTTAATCAAAAGATAAGATTAAAATATTCACAACAGATGGCAATCAAAGTAAACAAGTTAACAATTTCATATTCATATCGATTTATAAGTGGGAAGGTGTATAAACGTTTTTGGACCAATAATTTGATATTATTGTGAATAAATCTTAGTATGGAACAGCCAACAGTTATCATTAATATAACAATGACCCTGGGGACTTTTGTTTTAAGTATATAATTTCAGTTATAACTTGTTTAGGCCCTTTACGAGAAATTTTCATCAGTTCACAATGGACTAACATTCTATAAACCCTATACTAAAGTTATATTATACATGTACATAATGTGACTAAGAAAGTAGATGATGCCTTTGTGGAATTGTATTAAAATAATTTCTGTTGTGGTTAACAAAATATGAATGAAGTTGCATACACAAAATGTTTATATCCATTGGTTAGGCACAAGGGAGTGAGATGGATTTTAAGTCCCACTTTCCTTAAACAAGATCAACCGCTGGGTCAGGGCAACGCTCGACTTTTATTACCTTTTCTAAAGGTAAACAAATAAAGGTTTAAACATATATTTATAATGTAAATTTAAGAAAAAAGATGCTTGCTTTGAAAGTAACTGGTTGCTATGGAAAGTCACTGGCAATTGTTTCTATATGGTGCTATGCTATGAAATACGTTGGTTGCTATAACAAAGCACCGCAAAGGCGGGGCATCATACGCTCGAATGTAAATTTGCTTGAATTATTAACAAAAGTCTTTCAATTAGATTTCAAAAGACCTTTAGAAACCAGATACTTATCTGAAAAATATTTTATTTGAATTATCCTTATGAAACTATATGACTTCCAAGATCGAGGCATTTTATACCCTAGTTCATAATTCATTAATTACAGTTTTATAGAGGTCTACTAGACAATGATATATGCCAAATATAGAGGTATAGTATTTATCCACAAAAAGATAAGATGCGTTTTTCTATACCTTAGTCTACATAAGGCAAGTAAATCCCGGAACAGGTCCAATTTTGACCCGAGGGTCATGATTAATATAACTTTTCTAGAAATCTACAAATTGATGCAACATGTCACATATCTGAGCACTAGGCTTTGTCTATTCACACAATAATTAAGACTTTAGAGTGATTTCCTGTAAAAATTTATATAAATTGAGTCAAATATTGACTCCAGGGACATGATTATACAAGTATCAGTTTTGCAGAAGTTCACAAGGTAATGAATTAATCAAATTTACACTTTAGGAATATTTTGCTGTGATTTGAATTTTGTAGCCTAACATATTGTGGGCATATACATATGACGACCGTCCATCGTTTATGTCATGTAATATCAGGTTGAACAATTCAGACCAGTCATTTTGTAAAAATTGAGCTATTTTGTGGGAAAACACCATTTGTGCTTCAGTCAGTAATGATATATAAAGATTCCTAAATGTTGCTCATCATACTAATCTTATTGTGGGCAAAGGGCTCTTTTAATTTATAGAGATACTGTATGTCACTCCTTCCATCCTACTTTTATAAAGCATAAATATGTTATAGGTCAGTCCATAAAATTGGTTTGCCTTGTTGCAGACAAAACATTAAGTCCTGGAACTGTTTTCTGTAATATGTTAACGGGTAAATACTAAATAGCATGCACAGAAAATGAGTTACACTGTGCTTAACATATCTTTCTATAGCCTTTTATTAAAAATGTTCCTGAATTTACTTGTTTACGTCAAGAAAATGCGCAATGGATAGATCCCTACTCTGACCTTTCAATTGAATAACAAAAAAAAATAACTAATTTTAGTACAAACATTGACATGTGCTCTTTTGCTTACACATATGTTGTGGTGAAATTCTTATTGTATCCACTAATCTGATACATGTACATGTAATAAGAATTACACAGGTCAGGAATCTATGCATATTTATGGCTTTCTATTTTTTTACCACGAGAGAATCGTCTATTCCAGTAGGCGGAGCTAAGTTTTCCATATTTGGAAACTGCCATATTGACTTATACTTAATCAGTGTTAATAGTTTTATTTCTGTAAAAAATATCTTTCTATCTTTCTATCGGTTCAAAAGATATATAGATAATAGAGCAAAGACGAAAAAGGACTAAATATGACCATAAACTGAGGAAGGTCAAGAAAAATGTCTCATTATAGCAAGAAGTTTCAATTTCGATCCACTGGTTCAAAAGATACAGACCGGACTAAAAACCTGCTAACAGATGGCAAGACAAGAACAAAATACACACTGCTGCTATGGAAGACACTATAGTCAACGTCTCCTGTGAACGCTAATGGTTGCTATGTAAATCAATGGTTGTTATTGCAGCCCAATGGTTGCAATAGAAATCAAAGGTTAATATAGGAAACAATGGTAACTGTTGAAAGTCAAATGTTGCTTTAGACAGATATTGGTGGCTATGGAAGTCACTAGTTTCTATTGAAAACAATGGTTGCTATGGAAGACAATGGTTACTTTTGAAGTAACTAATTCCTATATAAAGAAAACGGTTGCTACAAAAACAATGGCTGCAATGGAATGTTATAAATTTCATTTACTGCCAGGGAAACGTATGCCCTGGAAGTCACTGGTTACTTACAATAACAATAAATACTGTGGAAAATCAAAGGTAAGTAGAACTCCCTGAATGCGATTCATACCTCTACCAATGTTCTCAACAGAAGTAGGTTGGAAAGGTGGTTAAGGGAATAACTTCAGTAGAAAGAAATTATCTCTGGTTAAAACAAGATTGCATTTGTAAACAAGAGGACCATGATGGCCCTGAGGTCGCTCACCTGTATAAAGGCACCCGGAGCAGGGCCAGTTTAAACCCCAGGGCTTTTATTTGAACAAACTTGGAAGACACCCATTAGAAGATGTTTCACGATGTTAAGTTTTTACTACACACATATAATGAAAAACAACGATCTAACCCCCCCCCCTCCTTCTGTCCCCCCTGGCAGGGCCAATTTTAACCCAAGGGCTTTTATTTGAACAAACTTGGTAGACACCCATAAGAAGATGTTTCATGCTAAACATCTAAGCTTTAGCTCATAGAGTTTTTTTTTCAAAGAAGATTTTTTAAGTTTTTACTATGCACATATAGTTAAAACCAATGAAACCTCTGGGGCGGGGCCAATTTTGACCCCAGGGCTTTTATTTGAACAAACTTTGTAGACAATTACTAGAAGATGTGTCATGCTTAATATCTAAGCTCTAGCTATTTGGGTTTTTTCAAAGAGAATTTTTAAGTTTTTACTATACAAATATAAGGAAAATCTATAACACCCGGGGCTGGGCCAATTTTGACTCCAGGGCTTTTATTTGAACAAACTTTGTACACACCCACTAGCAGATGTTTCATGCTTAATATCTAAACTCCAGCTATTTGGGTTTTTTTTCAAAGAAGATTTTTTAAGTTTTTGCGATATACATATAAGGAAAATCATTGACCCCTGGGGCGGGGCCAATTTTGACCCCAGGGCTTTTATATGAACAAACTTGGTAGACACCAATTAGAACATGTTTCATGCTAAATATCTTAGTTCTAGCTCTTTGAGTTCTTTAAAAGAAGATATTTTAAGTTTTTACTATATGCATATAGGGAAAATCAATGACCTCCTGGGGCAGGGCAAATTTTGAACCCAGGGCTTTTATTTGAACAAACTTGGTAGACACTCATTAGAAGATGTTTCATGCTTAATATCTAAACTCTAGCTATTTGGGTTTTTTCAAAAAAGATTTTTAAGTTTTTGCTATACAAATATAAGGAAATTCAATAACACCCGGGGCGGGGCCAATTTTGACTCCAGGGCTTCTATTTGAACAAACTTTGTAGACACCAACTAGAAGATGTGCCATGCTTAATATCTAAACTCCAGCTATTTGATTTTTATTCAAAGAAGATTTTTTAAGTTTTTGCGATATACATAAAAAGGAAAATCAATGACCCCCCTGGGCAGGGCCAGTTTTGACCCCAGGGCTTTTATTTGAACAAACTTACTATAAATCTATTAGAACATGCTTCATGCTAAATATCTTAGTTCTAGCTCTTTGAGTTCTTTAAAAGAAGATATTTTAAGTTTTTACAATATGAATATAGGGAAAATCAATGACCCCCTGGGGCAGGGCCAATTTTGACCCCAGGGCTTTTATTTGAACATGCTTGGTAGACACTCATTAGAAGATGTTTCATGCCAAATATCTAAGCTCTAGCTCTTAGGTTTTTTTTAAGAAGATATTTAAAGTTTTTTCTTTTGGTTGCCATGGCAACCAGAGTTCTGCATGGAATTAAATTCTTTGAACAATATTTAAAGGTGACCACCAAAGGAACATTCCTGTGAAGTTTGAATAAAATTGGCTTAGTGGTTTATAAGGAGATGTCATTTAAAGTACAAGTTTAAGGACTGCCGGACGCCGGACGAAAAGCGATCACAAAAGTTCACCCTGTCACTTTGTGACAGGTGAGCTAAAAATGCCATGCCACCGCATAAAAACAGCACTAAATACATTGTAGTAATGTAGGAACACATTTTTTTTTTGTTTATAAACAGATTGCAATAATGCATAGATCACTAACCTAACTGTTATTATCAGCTTAGTACCTTCAGACAATAAGATTTTTAATTTTTTACTTGACATAGTGACTGAAAATCAATGATCCCCAGGGGCGGGGCCAATTTTGACCCTGGAAGACTTTAATTTGAATAATCTTGCTAGACGTTCACTTTACAATGTTAAATGCAAAATGTCTAACCTGTAGCCTTTGTCAATTACAGATGATTTTTTCAAGTTTTTACTGCCTGTACGAAATTTTCTGCACGGAAATGAGGCGGAATTCAATGGCAGATTCCGCCCAGAAATTTAAATTCTCCCCCAAATATACAAGTGTTAAACCATTTGCTTTTGGCACGGATTCCGGCCGGATTCCAGGCGGAAACGGGACGGATTCTGGGCGGAATTGAGACGAAATATGCAAATGAGTTGGGGCGGAATTTTGAAGCGGAATCTTGGGGCGGAATTTTGAAGCGGAATCTTGGGGCGGAATTTTGAAGCGGAATCTCGGGGCGGAATTTCGGAACGGAATTTTGAAACGGAATTGTCGAACAAAATTCTGGGCGGAATTCTGGGATAGAATTCATGGGGGCGGAATTTTTATGAGTTTAACATGATCACATTTTTTTGGGATAAAATTATCAATAATGTATCACATTAAATTTTCTTTCACAAAATTTAATACATATCCTTTAGTCCAAATACAGAATAGAATACCATACATTCACTATAACACAAACAGTTTTTTTCTACCTGCAGGTTTTGGTAGGTACTGGTTTTCTTAGAATCCAACACTTTGTTTTTTTGCAATTTTTTTGCTGAGAGTGTTTCAATCATAAATTTGTTTCAAATGTTTCTGATTATTTAAATTACTATTTCTTTAATTGATGTCTGTTTTAAGTCCACTGCCTGTGTTTCCAAGAACTTCTTGTGGTTGTGCTCACCTTTAATAATAAAATTAATAATTAATCAAACAAAAATATAGTAATGAATTATGTTTGATTGCATAATTATATGCAGTTATATTTCATTTTTTTTTGATAATATCAAATTTTATGTTTCAACAGTATTAAATATTAACAGTGCTTATGCATATTCAAAGATACTAAAGCTTAACCAGTATATCTTATTTCAGTGCACAAGTGTTTAAGAATTGCTCTGTGTAAGAATTAATTAACTGCTTTATTTGTGACACTATTTATTGCTGGTTATGTATTTTTTCAAGGAAAGATGTTGAATAGTAAAGTATTGAGATTTAAAAATATACCTTTTCAGGATTAATACTGCACATCTTTATTGAAACACCTTGCATCTCACAGTCAGCACTTAACTCCCAGTCTGAAAATATGAGTGTAAAATGTAATTTTAGATTGTTCCATTGGAAACACAACACATACATGTTGAATAATAAATGATTATGATGACCCTGTTCAGCTGTACAAAACTTCTGAATTTGTACCATTTATTCCTATTTAATCAAATTGACTTAATTTGTTTAATTTCCGAAAATGAAAAAGATCTACTACATGCTATTAATTTATACAATACACACAATCATTATATAGAAATCATTGAATAATTTATATTTTACAGTCATTAAACATGTAATAAAGATTTAAAACAATTATCAGAAAAAAACAAATGTATGAAGTTGAAAATATAAAAACAACATTGACCTCTTGTTACAAATTTTAGTTTGCTACCATTGATAGTTGATATAAAACTTGTTTCAGCATTTAATGTAACTAAAGGTTTATAATTACCTGATTATTTTGTTTATCTCCTTGTCCCATGTTTTTCACACTTATTTTATCATACCAATACTAAAACACTTTTGAGATCTTAAACAAAAGTATATCTCCAAAATTGTTAAAAATATCAAGTACATCCACTGTTATTTGCACTCTTTTTGCTGACCCAGATATCTTAGAATTCAAAATTCACAACTGTATAACTGCATGGACAGGTCAATCATTATGTAAAAAACAGGGTTAATTTACTCATCATCTCAACCTCCATTCATTGAATGTAACAAAAAATTCAAGTAACAAATAGATATATATATAGAATTTAAAAATCATTACAAATTTCTGAACAAAAAAAAATTGCAATGTCCTAGACAAATTCTGCATATGAAATTTATAATGTTTATCTCTCCCCAAAATAATTCAATGGAACAGCCTGATCTGTTGGAATGACCAGTGGAGTAAATTAGTCATGCAAAGAGTTTAAGATGGTGGGAAACTGCTGGTCCTTTGAGTTTTATCAGAGCTCTGATCTGTGTAGTGTAAAATCTCAGTGGATATATATTGTAGTATTTATTTACCTAAATGAAAGCAATTATTGGGCATATTGGCTGATCAATTCTGTATAGATTAAAAGGGCATACTATATGAGATTATTTCATGCAATGTTTTTGTTTTGTTTTTGTTTATTTTTTTATAACAAAATCATGATTTCTTAGAGTTTAAAATGGCAAGCACACTATCTTGTCCTGTGGCTGTCCTGATATTTAAATTTAAACAGCATTCTTATTTCAATGTTGCTTTTTATAAACTTAAGCATTTTGGAGGTGAATGTTTTCAAGCTCTACACTAAGATTATTACAGTTGTTTTTCAGTACAAAAAAGATTTGCTAAATTAGTCTGACAATATATCATTTGCCACAATATTTAAACATTGTTTAGGCATATTTTAATGTCTAAAAAATAACCCTATTTATTCTAAAAATACATCTGTAATTATTGGTCAAGTACCATGCTTCAACAAAAATAATAAGTACAGTTGGTAAAATTTCAATGTCTGCAAGTGCAAAAACAAGAGTTAACAATTATGATTTAGACATCTTATATGTGAAATTCTGTTCAAGAAAAATGTTTAAGTATAGAATTCCGCCCATAGTGAAGACCATTCCTTCCCAAGAAAATTTCAAAGTTGAAAATTCTGTCCAAGATGAAATGTTTAAGTATAAATTCTGCTCCAAATAAAATTCCAGCCGGAATTTTTCTAGTTTTCCGCCCAGAAAAGTGAACAAAATATTTTTCTTGTGAGACGGAATGACACGGAATTTGCGTTTCCGTTCCTGGTCCGCCCAGAAATCACTGATTCCGTGTCAATTCCGTGCCAATTCCGCCCAGAATCCGTGCCAAAATTTCGTACAGGCATAATAAACATGTAAGGAAAACCTATGACCCCTGGGGCGGGGCTAGTTTTGACACTAGAGGCAAAATTTGAACAATTTTGGTAGAGTACTTACAGATGATATCATAATTATATCAAAGCTCTAACCTTGAACCTTCAGACAAGACGATTTTTTCTTTTTTTTTCTGTATGTACATAGTGAAAATCAATGACCCCCCGGGGTGGAACCAATTTTGACCCCAGGGCTATAATTTGTACAATCTTGCTAAAGGCTCACTACACAATGTTTCAAGCAAAATATCTAAACTCTAGCTGTTGTCAATTTAGAGAAGATGATTTTTTAAGTTTTTATTATGTACATAATAAATTATAAGGAAAACCTATGACCCCCAGGTCGGGGCTGATTTTGACACTTAAGAGGCAAAATTCGAAAAATTTTGTTAGAGTACCTAGATAATAACACATACCAAATATCAAACCACTAAGCCTAGTACCTTCAAACAAGAAGGTATTTTAAGTTTTTACTATATGTACATAAAGTGAAAATCAATGACCCCCAGGACGGGGCCGATTCGGACATGACATATTGTCTAGTATTGATTGTATGTAAATTTAAAGACTTAAAATGGGGCATTACTTTGTTCATAGTCGGATACCCATGGCCGAACCATTTTCATTCTTCATTGATTGCATGTTATGTGACATGTTTATCAATCGTGGGTATCCGACGATGAACTTTGTTAAAATGCAATACAGAGTTATCAAACTTGACCAGTATATCTTAATTGAGACACTTCATATCTATTTTAAGTTCCAAGCAAATACCTGTTCTAGTTTCAGAAATATTCAAATACATGTTAAAATTTAAGAATATTTTCTAAGTCATTATTTGACCTTCAAGTGTGACCTTGACCTTAAGCCGGCAAAAGGGTGACATGGGTTCTGCACATTACCTTGTTGAGGTGAATATTTAAGCCAAGATTGAAGAAAATCTTTCAATTAAGGTAGGACTTACAGAGCGAACACAACATACTGTCACATATTTGATTGTTTGATAATTGACCTTCAATTGTGACCTTGAACTTAAGCTGACACATAAGCAACATGGGTTCTGCACGTCCCATTGTTGAGGTGAACATTTGAGCCAAAATTGTAGAAAATCCTTCAATTAGTGTAGGACTTACAGAGCGGACACAACATACTGTCTTATATTTGATTGTTTGATATTTGACCTTCAATTGTGACCTTGACCTTGAGCTGACACATGGGCAACATGGTTTCTGCACATCCCCCTGTTGAGGTGAACATTTGAGCCAAGTTTGAAGAAAATCTTTCAATTAGTGTAGGACTTACAGAGCGGACACGACATATTGTTTAATATTTGATTGTGTATGATATTTGACCTTCAATGTGATCTTGAGCTGACACATGGGCAACATGGGTTCTGTACATCCCCTTGTCGAGGTGAACATTTGAGCCAAGTTTGAAGAAAATCCTTCAATTAGTGTAGGACTTACAGAGCGGACACAACATACTGTCTAATATTTGATTGTGTTTGATATTTGACCTTCAATTGTAGCTTGACCTTGAGCTGACACATGGGCAACATGGGTTCTGCACATCCCCTTGTTGAGGTGAACATTTGAGCCAAAATTGAAGAAAATCCTTCATTTGGTATAGGATCTATAGAGCGGACACGAAAATGGAGATGGACGGACCGACAGACCGACGCGACAAAGCGAATCCATTCCATAAATATAAACTTCTTTATTGCTACAAAGTTTCATACTAGGAACATATGCTTTGCATTAACCAAATTGACCCATGTTTATTTAAGATTTTTTATGAAAGTGTTTGATGCCATTTACAATGTATAATGGACACAGAGTGACAGCAAAAGCTCACCTCTGGGCTCTTTTGTGTTTATACAAGCTATTTAAACTGCCTATTTTTCAAGTTACATGATCATCATTTCACTGCTCATATATGCATTCTTGCAAAATTTCAACCAAATTAGAATGATTGATTTTTATAAATGGATCCTGATGGAGTACAGAATAAACTAAGTAAACAAGACTTAGAGACAATTAAGCTTCTTTTTTTCTATTTTGTCTAAAGTTTGATGGTTCTATATATCTGAAGAATGTCCCAGACATGTTCAATTGGGTTTAGATCTAGAGATCTTGCAGACCAGTCCATCCTGAATGGTTTGAGTTGAAACCCGAACCCCTGTTGCTTTGACTGTCACCTCATTTTGGAAGGTTGTGTGGCGTTCATTTAGCAGTGTCAGACTGTAATCAAGGCAAATAGGCACCACACATCTTAACAATTTTGGCTCTTTTTCAAATTTATTCAACTTGTATCAACCACGCAAACAAAATATACCTAAAAAGCAACCCTAAGTATCCAGATTACAATATTGTCACGCGTCAGTGATTAATCAAAACATATCAAAAACTACAAATTAATACACTTTAATATCAAAGTATCAAAATATCACTTTTAACTTATTTGTCATTGTATGCCCATAAAAATATATCTTTTTGTTTTAAGTGCCCTAAAACATTAAAATCATATGTTTTAAGGCTTTAGGATCTTTCATTTAAGGCGGAAATTATCAACACATTTTAATGTACATTTCTCATAATGTCACTGAAAATTCACAATAACTGGATGTATACATACAAATGTTTGACAGATGTTACTTCATGATACATTCGTTTTTTTTATCCTTGTTTTGTACATGATGACAGTTTTAAGGTTTGAAATATATAATATCTACCAAAACTCAAATTCAATTTTGCAGTGTCTTTCACTCCTTTTTCTAAATGTGGGAAAAATGTGGTGGTCAAAGAAATGGATCTCATGAAAATAATGATGATTTTTCGACAATAGTTGCAATACATGTACATATGACGACCGCCCATCGTTTATGTCATGTAATATCAGGTTGAACAATTCAGACTAGTCATTTTGTAAAAATTGAGCTATTTTGTGGGAAAACACCATTTGTGCTTCAGTCAGTAATGATATATATAAAGATTCCTAAATCATACTAATCTTATTGTGGGCAAAGGGCTCTTTTAATTTATAGAGATACTGTATGTCACTCATTCCATTCTACTTTTATAAAGCATAAATATGTTATAGGTAAATCCATAAAATTGGTTTGCCTTGTTGCAGACAAAACATTACGTCCTGGAACTGTTTCCTGTAATATGTTAACGGGTAAATACTAAATAGCATGCACATATCAAAGTTCTGTAAAAAGATTCATAAAAAGTATCACAATTATTTTATGTAAAGACAACAACTCACAATTTGACATCGAAAACACTTCAAACACTGACTATTTGGTAGCTTCAAAGACCTTTAATAATGTTATTTTTCATTTGTGAAAAGCTTTTTATTTTAAATGTTCTGCTAAAATTTCCAAACATTTTTCGTTGGTCAATTATCTGAAACAGCTTTTCTTTTGTTCTTGATGTTGATTCAGTATTTGTATGGAAGTCAAAGTACTTTGTGTACATCATCATGGTACTTTAATGATAATTAATCTCACATTTAGCAAAACTTTTTGTAGATGTTAAAGGCACATTATGCCTCAGAAATCATTTTTTATTAAATTCTTTAGAAATGTAAAACACATGTTTAATAATGTTTTTATGGATTTATAACATGTAAGATATTTAACAGCTGAAGAAAGTAGTGCTGGATGTGCAGTAATGTGTCGTAAAGGTAGCGAAACGTAAACAAATAGTATTTTGACTTCCATACAAAATACTACTTCATTATAATTATACCAATTGCCAGCAAAGCAAAAGATGGAAAGATAGATCATTTATATGGCAAATAAGTATTTTTTTTGGAACTCGTAACAAGACACCAATTATTTAAAATTTTGAGAAATAAAAATGAAAGCATTTCTGACGCATAATGTGCCTTTAAGAACCTAACATTCTCTAAAACCAGTATTTAAATATTATAGAACTAATATCTTTGACATTCATTAAGAAGAACATATTCATTGGTTTCTCCCTTCAAGCATTATGGTAGCTTTTACAATTTTATTTCACTTAAAATGATAATGACAGTAGTGTTTTAGGGCCAACCTTGGTTAAGGTTGTTGACTTCAAATGTACTTGTTATTGTAAATGTCATGCACTTGTTCTAAATACTGCTGTGGGTTTGAGTCCCGATAGGGACTATCCAGCTAGCATACCTAGCCTCGTTGTTGTTCTACTCAGGTGCCCGTATGTGCCTAAAATAATACACGAAAGGGGACTCAAGGTCTTCCACCACCATTGTTTGTGTGACGTAAAAGCCCAGCAAAAATAGTGTTGTTTATTTTGCATTTTAACTGTTTTAACACTGTTTGCCTTTATCCACCAGGATATGTTTTATTATTTTCACTATAATTTGCTGTAAAATTTGAAAACCTTAAGGACCAGATGTTAGCAACTGATTTTATCTATAAAAAACAATATGTATGCAAATCACACCGTACATTGACGTTTGTTATTTCCACAGTACATTGACTTTTTACCATCATGGCCTTGATCACTTAATGGCGGCATCTTGTCTTGTTTACAAGCAAAATAATTCTTTTTTTTGCTAATCTAATTTTCACCAAAAAAACACACAAGAGATTCAAGTGTTTTTACTAAGTCAATTTATAACATATGTAGAAATATTTACCATACTTGTGGGTGAAATATTCATGATGAATTCAATAAGTAAAGGAGCATCGAAATACACGACATGTACGAGGCTATAAGATTTGTACGAGCTGGCGTAGCCCCCCCCCCATTATATATCAGATTGCCGAGTGTTTTGAGGTTCTTTCTCTTTTGTATCATAGTCAAACATAAAAACATGTTCCCTGTTGTCACAATATGAATCCCAAGAGAAAAGTAACCAATGGACAAGCATCTAAATATGATATTTCTGTCGCTTTCCCTACTGTCACAATAAGTAAAACCCAGCAAAAATGATAACTAATACCTGCACTCCAGTTAACGAACTGTGCATGTATATTTATAGGATTTAACTCTGACACATTTTCAACAGAAAGTTTTTTCTTGTTGTGAACCTAGTTAGGGCTATATAGGCCGGCATTTTACAATATTTTGATAAAGTATAGTTACGGAAACACCCAATGAATGCTCATATGAGGGCTGTTCTCTAAAAATTCCCCCACAAAGTAACAGGAAACAGGGAATCATGATCTAATTCAGTGAAAATGTGTCTCCATAGTAACTGGTGGTGCTTTAAAGGTTTAAATGACTTTTATATTAATATCATATTATAACTTGTCAGATGAGCCACGTCACGACAAAACCAACGTAATGCGTTTGCGACCAGCATGGATCCAGACCAGCCTGGGCAGTTGCGCAGTCTGATCAGGATCCATGCTGTTCGCTTACAAACCCTATTAAAAGTAGAGAAACTGATAGTGAACAGCATGGATCCTGATCAGATTGCGTGAAAGAGCACATGCTGGTCGCAAACGCACTATGTTGGTTTTGTTGTGACGTGGCTCATTTATAATGAATTTATAATACAGCAAACGTATTTTGTTTTAGGCAAAATGAAAATTAATCCATAAACTGAAAACAGCTATGTATGTACAATATTATCATCCAGATCCTTAAATAAAATGCAACTTAGAAGCACTAATGGAATCACAACCACGTTTCTTTATGTGGCACCAGTACTAAGCACAGTGTTAACTAGAGGATGCTTTTGTAAAAAAGCGCATGTCTCCCCCACTGCTGAGAATAACTGTGAATGGAAACAGGAATGGAAATGGAGATAAGATAATGTAAATACCCGGTAGTCACTTCAATGAAGGCTGTCTATGGATGGTTTCTATTGTTAAGGTTGTATGAGAAGATGCTTCCTAAACTGTTTGTTTTTAACCAGGTATTCAATTTTGAAAATCCTGGTTATTCAATCAGCGTATGGCAGGCACTCGTCAAACGAAATTGCACTTGATGGTCATATCATATATAGTTTCACAAATGAAATTAAATGAAATTGTGTCTGCTCCATAATTCTTCAAACCTTTAAAGGATTTTGATGATACTTGAAACAAACGTTCATATTGTCAGATTTTTTTACACTATTGAAAGACAACTCAAATTTCAATGTATGTCAAATCATGATAACTGTAGTGTGTTGGGATGACTCCACTCGTTTTCACAATCAAGCCTCTCTGGTAGATATGGTCAATAAGTGATGAATATTAGATAAAACCAGACAACTGATATATCACTGATATATCAATAATAGTTAAATGTCCTCACTGATAAGAACTCTAGTTATCATCCGGAAATGAGAAAATGACCAATGGTCACTGTGACCTTAACCTTTGACCTACTGACCCCATAAACAAGAGGGATCATCTGCTCAATAAGACCAATCATCCTATGAAGTTTGAGGGTTGTAGGTCTAAAGGAACTCTAGTTATCATCCGGAAAGGAGAAATTAACCAACGGTCGCTGTGACCTTGACCTTTGACCTACTGACCATTAAAACAATAGGGATCATTTGATTAATAAGACCAATCATCCTATGAAGTTTGAGGGTTGTAGGTCAAAAGGAACTCTAGTTATCATCCGGAAATGAGAAATTGACCAACGGTCACTGTGACCTTGACTTTTGACCTACTGACCCCAAAAACAATAGGGATCATCTGCTCTATAAGACCAATCATCCTATGAAGTTTGAGGGCTGTAGGTCAAAAGGAACTCTGGTTATCATCCGGAAACGAGAAATTGACCAACGGTCACTGTGACCTTGACCTTTGAACTACTGACCCCAAAAACAATAGGGATCATCTGCTCAATAAGACCAATCATCCTATGAAGTTTGAGGTCTGTAGGTCTAAAGGAACTCTAGTTATCATCCGGAAACGAGAAATTGACCAACGGTCAGTGTGACCTTGACCTTTGACCTACTGACCCCAAAAACAATAGGGATCATCAGCTCTATAAGACCAATCATCCTATGAAGTTTGAGGGCTGTAGGTCAAAAGGAACTCTAGTTATTGTCCGGAAACGAAGAATGGACTGACGGACTGACGGACGGACGGACGGACAGGGCAAAAACAATATGTCTACCCCCGAGGTGGGGGAGACATAATTAAGTAATAAAGTGTTGTTTTTTTTTATTTAGCCAAGTGACATTATGCTCATCCAAGGGTATAGTGAGTGAACAGGCGAAAGTCAAAATAAGTTTACATTTTGCCATAATTCCTTTCCCGCCAAAATCTATGTCAAATTAGTGACCAAATGCCTGTATATGGCTGACATATCCAAATTCAGCAAAATAAAACAGCAAATTAATAAAAAACTTTTCAGAAACTTTTAACAATATCATTTATTCATTTTTAAAACCAGACATTCAACAACAGCATAATGTTTCATAATACATATAAAACAAGAAACATGGCAATGCCATGAAACCAGGTTTTCAATTATCACCATTGTAGATAAATATGTTGTATTTGAAATACAAATGCACGCAACAAACAATGTAACTATGTGCAATGTAAAACATGAATAATGTAGGAGGAATTGCCACTGAAGAAGTGTTCACTATATATTCTGTATAAGGAAAAAAGAAAGGGCCATAATTAGGTCAAAAACAAGATTGCATTTGAGAAAAATGCTATGCCACCGCAATAATACAACACTAAATAGTAGTGTAGGAACATATTTTTTTCTCGTTTCTATACAATTGAAGATTGTCATAATGCATATCTAATTCTTATTATCAGATTAGTGGTTAAATCTATTGTTAACTCAATAAAAGATCAGAGTAGGAATATATCAATGCACTTGAGTCTAGTGAATTTGGTGGTGAAGGTCATATTTCACACACAGCCTAAAATTTCATGACTGCATCAAAGGACAACATGTAATACACTTGTCAAAATCTAGGTCAGCTGATATCAAAGTTCACTTTTAATTTTGACACTAGAGGCAAATTTGAACAACTTTGGTAGAGTACCTAAAGATGATATCATTTAACAAATATTAAAGCTCTAAGCCTTGTACCTTCAGACAATAAGATTTTTTTTATTTTTTACTATATGTATATATTGAAAATCAATAACCCCGGGGCGGGGGCAATTTTGACCCCAGGGCTATTATTTGAACATTCTTGCTAGAGGTTCACTTCACAATGTTTCATGCAAAGTATCTAACCTCTAGCATTTGTCAATTGCTAGAAGAAATTTTTTTAAAGTTTTTACTATAAGTTTTTACTATGTAATATGAGGAAAATCAATGACCCCCAGGGCTGGGCCGATTTTGACCCCAGGGCTATAATTTGAACAACCTGGGTAGAGGTCTATCAGACAATGCCTTATGCAAAATATCTAAGCTCTAGGCCTTTTGGGTCTTTACAAGAAGGTATTTAAATTTTTACTAAATGAATTGTACATATAGTGAAAATCCATGACCCCGGGGCAGGGCTGATTTGACCCCAGGGCTATAATTTGAACAATATTGGTAGAAGGTCTACCAGACAATGCCTTATGCAAAATATCTAAGCTCTAGGCCTATGGGTCTTTACAAAAAGGTATTTTAAGTTTTTACTATATGTACATATAGTGAAAAATCAATGACACCGGGCGGGGCCGATTTTGACCCCAGGGCTATAATTTGAACAATCTTGGTAGAGGATTACCAGACAATGCCTTATGCAAAATGTCAAGCTCTATGCCTTGTTGGTCTTTACAAGATTTTTTAAAATTTATTCTTATAATTCCTTTTGGTTGCCATGGCAACCAATTTCTGCATGGAATTAAATTCTTTGAACAACTTTGGAAGCCCTTCACCCAAGGATCAATCCTGCCAAGTTTGGTTGAAATTGGACTAGTGGTTTTTTCACAAGAAGATTTTTTTAAGTTCACTATATAATCTATATAACACACACACACACAAACAAACAAACAAACACACACACACACAGGTGAATCGCTATATGCCACCGCATCGCAGATGCTGCGGTGGCATAATTATCCAATCACATAACCCCGACAATATGTGCCAGGGCGCTTGGTGACAAAGCTTCTGTGAAAGTTTGAACAAAATCCGTTGAGAAATGTAGGACGAGTTCAGCACAGAAGAATTTGTTCACTATATATTGATAATTCTGTATGAGGAAAAAAAACAAAGGGCCATAATTAGGTCAAATATTATCCAATCACAAAACCCAGACAATATGCGCCAGGGCACTTGATAACAAAGCTTCTGTGAAAGTTTGGTCAAAATCCGTCGAGAAATGTAGGAGAAGTTGCGCACGATAGAAATTGTTCACTATATATTCTGTATAAGGAAAAAAAAGGGCCATAATTAGGTCAAATATTATCCAATCACAAAACCCTGACAATATGCGCCAGCGCACATGATGACAAAGCTTCTGTGAAAGTTTGAACAAAATCCCTTGAGAATTGTAGAGGGAGTTTAGCACAGAAGAAATTGTTCACTATATATTCTATATAAGGAAAAAAAACAAAGGGCAATAATTAGGTCAAATATTATCCAATAGCAAAACCCCGACAATATGCCTCAGGGCACTTGGTGACAAAGGTTCTGTGAAAGTTTGGTCAAAATCTGTGTAAAAATGTAGGAGGAGTTGCGCACAGAAGAAATTGTTCACTATATATTCTTTATAAGGAAAAAAAAACAAAGGGCCGTAAAAAGGTCAAATATTATTAAATCGCAAAACCAGACAATATGCCCCAGGGCACTTGATGACAAAGCTTCTGTGAAAGTTTGGTCAAAATCCGTTGCCAAATGTAGAAGGAGTTGCGCTAAGAAGAAATTGTTCACTATATATTCTATATAAGGAAAAAAAACAAAGGGCCATAATTAGGTCAAATATTATCCAATCGAAAAACCCCGACAATATGCACCAGGGCACTTGATAACAAAGCTCCTGTGAAAGTTTTGGTCAAAATCCATTGAGAAATGTAGGAGTTGCGCACAGAAGAAATTGTTTACGCCGCCCGCCGCCCGCCCGTACGCCCGCCCGCCGACATACCTCAATCTAATAACCAGTTTTTTCCTTCGGAAAACCTGGTTAACAATGGTTAAACAAGAGCATGCTCAACTATTATCAGTGCTTGAAAGTACAACAAGAGCTTGGATAATGTAAAATTTAAAAGTTTGAAAAAAAATAATTCTGTCATAATTCACAAGAGAATTATGGGACTTAAAAGTCACCTCCTATAATGCTCTCAAATAAAAGTGTTACGTTTCAACCCATTCCCTTCATTAGTTCCAAGATAAAAACTTGCAAGCAGAAACTTAACCTAAGTGTGACGCCTGCACCTAGGTGAGTTCGACAGCTCTTCTTATTTTTCAAACAGTCAAATTAAAAAATTGTCAATCAGTCGCCCACATACATTCTTGTCCCTCCCTCATCCCCCACTTCTAAATCCCGACATTTCGAATGCGCCAATTCTCTTCTGACCTCAGCAGTGATAAGTTCGTGAGAATGTACACGTAAAAGTTCCATCATTGCCTCTTTCTGCTCACTAGAGATATCTTCTTTGTATCTTTGTACAAAGGTTAACATACTTTGATGCCATAATACAGGCAGCTCTCTCTTGTCTGTTGTAAACCTGTAATAATTAATTTTTGAATTCTTTAGATAAGAAATACATCCCCAACATTGATTTTTACGCTTCCATATAAACAAAAAAACACATCATTCAGGGACTTTTTAAGCTATTTTTGGAAGTAATGGATATAATTTTTATGGCATTTTCATAAATTTGAGAAAATTTACAAACTTAAAAATACTACTTTTAACATGACTTTTAAGATTAATTTACCAGTATGACAGAGTTACCTCTTGACTTCTTTATGGAACAAGTCAATACAGTTACAATTTAAAAAGATTTGATTTTTTTCTAGGTTCTTTAAAAAACAATCAATTTGAGATTGGGTAAGGCACCTTACATTGGCCCCTTGGGTATAGAGAGAAAATGCCCTGCTCTATTTATACATTCCTGCAGTCTCTGTCAATACAGTAACAGAGCATTTAAGTTTTTCAACTTGTAAACTTAACATGTGAAGTCACTCATAACATGCAAAAATTTCCCTTAAAGAAAAATATTTTTTTTCAAAATCATAAGTGATTAAGCTCCAAATAAAACTTCAATACTAGTATATAAATCTTTTTTTACTATAATCTCACCTTATAAAATGGAACACCAAAGCATCAACAACTCTGTACGGCAAAGCGTACTTCTTATCGCACAGTGCTCTAATAAATATACTGTTAGCGCCATTATAGTCCATTTCGGCAATTTTCAACATGGCCGCCGCCGAGTGTAACATCGGGATTGAGTTCTTCATTAGAATACTCGAAATTATCACAGCTTCCCGTAACGTGCAATTGCCTGCCTGGAAAATTGAAGGAAATAAAATGTAGGTATGATAATATAATAAGTAAACACAATTTTGTAAATTAAAGTAGCACCACTGAGCTCAAAATGTATAATAAAAACATTAAATTTCTAATTTTAAAATAGATCAACTGGTGGGCAAGAAACATAAAAAATATGCAAAAGATATTTAAGTAGCATACTCAGCGTTAAATTGAAAATAATCTTTTTGTGCCATTCTTAGCCTGATTTCACTAAAAACGTGGTTATACACTTTTTAATTTTAGGTCATTTTGCACAATGCTTCTTTTAATTATTATTGTATCATAGTTTGGATACCATTCTATTAAAAATGTGCAAGAGTTATATCATAAACCCATATCTGGAGTGCAGATATTAGTTACACAAGATATAAATCTGCACTGTGTTTCACAGAAGTCCTATCTTAGTGTTTCACAGATGCCCAAGTTTATCTAAGTCCTAGGACATAAGACTAACTTTAGGGCTATCTAAGGACAATAAACATTATTATCTTTAAAGATCCTGTAACACAATTGTTTCATGGTTTTATTTCATATGATGTTCAAATTAAGATTTGTCAATATTGTAAGTTCCGATAAGCATTACTTATAAAGATATTACCAAATTTAACATTTCATGTAAATGAAGGGAGGTAATTAGAAATTTATTTTTTATAAATTCTGAAACAAATTTTCCAATAAGAAATGAATACATGTAATTTATTGATTAAATATAATGTGCACAAATATTTGCAGTACACATTTTACATATTCTTCGATGTTTGAAAATTGTTTTATTTGCATAATTGTATACATATATGATTTTTTGGAAGTGTGGTATACACACAGTAACAATATCAATCACAAAACATACAAGATTTTTTAAGTTAAAGACATACTTTCATTAAATTTGTTCTCCTTACAAAAGTTTATCAATACAATAGCGCATGCCTCAACCTCAAATATTTTACTTTTCTCTGCATTTCTAGACACCATTTGATGGAGTCATAGAATAGGAGTCATCATACATGTATGTTAGAACATTTTCTTTGAAACGCAAAATTGTCTAAGGCTTAGTCTTTAGACTGATTTCAGATTTAGGACTTTCTTTGAAACACAACCCAGAGGTCTGTAAACCTAACAATTCTTGTACTTAGTTAGGCAGGATGTCATTGACTGATTATTTGTTGAAAACTTAAAACAGAAATCACTCTCGCCTACCTCACAAAGTGGCAATAAAATTCCTTTGAAGAAAGCCGCTGGTTTGAATAAAGCCTTTTTAAGTGCCTAAAACATAAATAATATATATACATTTATATTGATATATTACTCTTATAAATAAAACCTCAGTCAAAAGAAAAGCAATGGCAAGAGATATCAAATTCTGATGAAAATCATATGCTTAGATTACTGATGTTACATTTTTTTATGTCGCACCAACACTGTTCATTTATATCTGTAAAAAGTCATTATAATGATGTTATATAGTCACTTCAGGGTTGTCCTTTCCAGGTGGCTAGAGGCAAAGATGATTGTCTCAAATGCTTTAATTGGCCACCTCAAACCTTAGACAACACTCTTTGTTGTGTGTGATGAAACCAAAGCATGACTGCCTCAAATTCAAAACAAAGTCTTTTAACTTTCTCATTTTTTTTTTTAAATGATAACTGCTATTTCAAAATACATTCATTGACCACATTTAAACTAAGAATATGTCAAAACAGGTTTGTTTGGTTTCTTAACACATTTTTTAGGGTCTTATCTCACAGTTGCCCCACTTTATCGGCTTTCCTAGACAACAAACCAGTAATAACCAATCTCTTCTCAAGTTTCCAACTATTGTTTCCACACAACTTCTGAATCAGCGGTGAGAGACAATTACATGTAGACTTAATGCTCCACATAAAATTGTCGCATAGAAATTTCGCCCCAACCGAGGGTCAAACAAACCAGCCCTGGGATTAGAACACACAATTCCTAATACTACATCTCCACACGAGGGGTTTGAGAAGCAAACAGAGAAATAACTGATAGCTGATTGGCCTAATTAAAAAATGAATATTTCAGAATAATTACCTGGTATAAATGAAAGTTTAATCTCTTGTACTCAGATATGTCATCTCTTATCCTAGGTAACAAAACCAAGTTAAAAAATCTGAAAAGTAAAAAAAACAAGCAATTATCATAGTATTGCAAGCAATCCATAAGTCCCCTACCGGTAAGAGCCCAAGCAAAATTCTGAAGGGCCATTGGCCTTCACTTATGTTCCTATTTTAAGTAAATTTGTTGAAAAAGTTCTTTAAAAGTGATCACAGGAAACAGTTTTTATGTACAGACAGACGGACTGAAGGACACTCTAAAGTTATTTTTTAAACATCCCTGTTATCAAAATATAACATTTTTAAAATCCTATCATGATTGAAGAAGTTGGAGTAAAAATTACCAATTTCTCAAAAAAAAGTCTAAGTTCAAAAGGGGCATAATTCTGGAAATAGCCTTGCTAGAGTATTGAACACTCACAAATGTTGAGTGACAATAACAAACATTTATACAAAGTTTGAAGTAGATACATTCAGAAAAAGAAGTTATTAAAAAAACAATGTTTTTTTTCATGAAAATTTTAAGTTCAAGGGAGGTAATCTGATAAATTTTGTGCTAGAGTTGTAAACCTTGTCACATATGATGTGGTTGATGACAAGCAACTTATATTTAAAGTTTGAAGAAATACCTTAAGAAATAAAGAACTTATAGTGAAAAACTTAAAACTAGAATCAGAAATCTTGAAATTCAGTCTATTTGTTGCCATAGCAACCAGAATTTTCAAACAAAGGAAGATAAAAAAGGATGTGCATAATTTCCATACTGCCATCTACCATATGTCAAGTTTCATAAACATATTTTCAGTACTTTTTGTGTTATGACTGGATCCAGGTTATGTGTAAATTTTGCCATATTTTCAGTCTATTTGTTGCCATAGCAACCAGAATTTTCACATAGGAAGAAAAGAAAAAGACGTGCATTAATCTCAATACTGCCATCTATCCATATATCAATTTTCATAAAAATATTTTCAGTACTTTTTGCGTTATCGCGGGATCCAGGTTATGTGTAAAATTTGCCATATTTTCAGCCTATTTGTTGACATAGCAACCAGAATTTTCAACATAGGAAGAAAAGAAAAAGACGTGCATAATCTCCATACTGCCATCTATGCATATATCAAGTTTCATTAAAATATTTTCAGTACTTTTTGCGTTATCGCGGGATCCAGTTTTGTGGACGGACGGACTGACGGACGGACAGACGGATGGAGGGTAAACCTAAAGTCCCCTCCGGTAAACCGGTAGGGGACTAATAAATAAATGAAAACAAGAACATAAACCCTAAGCTTGCTGGTGGAAATTGAATCTAGTCATGTGACCAAAGCAGACCATGTTATATTTGACTAAAACAGTGTCAACGCTTGTCCATTAAAAATACTAAGTAAAGTTGAAAAGGGGCATAACTCCAAAAATATTGCTTTCAGAATTATGCCCCTTTTCCTTTAAGCTGAATAAACTGTCATAAGCTCATAAATTAATCAAATGTTATCTTTATTTAAGAGTTTGCAGTACAAAATCTTTAACAATACAAAGATAGTCACAAAGCCATGTTCAATAAGCAGAAAGTCTGAACACTGAAGATTGTTTAACCTAAAACTGTGAATTTTGTTGATACATTAGACAAATTGTTCAACTTGTTATAAACTAGGGCTTTCATTTAAAATCGCGATATTGATATAATATCATCGATATTCAACAAAAAATACAATACTGATTCACAATTTAAAATTTCCATACAGTTTAAAACTTGTTTCTTCATGTCCTGTGAAAAATATCTCTCTACTTTGCATAACGAGAAAAAGTCACTTTTCTCATTTTTTCTTACCTAGCTTGCATACTGGATCATTCATTTTTTAAAATTCTATAAATCATGATAACAAGAAAACATACTTTCTTTTAGTATTCTGTATAAAAGATGCTTACATACACCATGATAAGAATTTATCACATTTATTCAAATGCTCAAGCTCTTCAATTCGATTTATTGTCCATATATTGATGCAAAATTTTCTGTCAATGACAGCCCTACTATACACTTATTGTTTTCTCTTACCTTTGAGCCATTTTGGCATTGAGATTAGAAGTAAATATTCTGGTTGCCTGGTACATAGCTGCTGCAGACCAGGTCTCTGGCTCTGTTAGATATAATATCTGAAATATACATTATTACATCTATATGTCTATATTTTAGAATTGGTTTTATTCACATTAAATCAATATCCACTATTATTTATGAAAATCAATGTATTTTCAATTTCATAGTTATCGTGAAAAAAAAGCATGAAATTGCAAATATGTTATTTTTTTTCAGCTACAGTTTTGATTTTATATAATTAAGATGACAAAAAACTTTTTGAACACCTCCACCCCCCTTGAAATTTTGAACAAAGTGAATACTACTGTAGTTGTTTTTTGTTTGGTTTACATCACATCAACAAAGTAAAGATCATAGGGCTACTAAATTCCAAAATTACTGTGGAGGAAGACTTCAGGTGCTTCTCTGTGCACTATTTAAGGCATGAGGAGGAACCTAAGTAGAAACACTGATGTTTCGTAACCTAGCTGGATAGCTTTACAAAGACAGCATAAAATTCACTGTCTTTGATACTATAATAAATTGTCCTATGCATACAGCTCTTGTTACATTTAAAGATCCTGTAACAAATTTTGTTCACGGTTTTATTTCAAAAATATGATGCTCAAAATAAGATTTGTCAATATTGTAAGTTCCTATAGCATTATTTATAAAGATATTACGAATTTAACATTTCATGTAAATAAAGGGAGGTAACAAGAAATTTATTCTCTATAAATTCTAAGTCAAATGTTCCAATAAGAAATAAATGCATACAATTTATTGGTTAAATATAATGTGCACAAATATTTGCAGCACACATTTTACGTATTCTTCGATGTTTGAAAATTGTTTTATTTGCATAATTATATACATATATAATCATTTGCAAGTGTGGTATATACACAATAACAATATCAATCACAAAACATACAGGATCTTTAAGTCTGTTTTATAATTGATTGTCTCTATGCATAAACATGGTGGTTCTACTCAGGTGCCTGTTCAGGGTTGCCAGCACTTCGGTGAAATAAAATTCCCTGACTTTTCCCTGACTTTTCACTGACCAATTCATGTTTTTCACTGACCAAAATCGTCAAACACATAAACGGCCTCCTGACCTCCCCTATAGCCGTCCAATCCTCCCATTATATTTTTGCATGTAAACTTGTATTTATTTTCCAAAATATAAAACATTTACATCAAAGTTATGATTCAAACATTGTGTTCTACTATTCTTAATTATTTCTATTCAAACACAGTGTGACTGTTGGTCAGTGAAACATATGACATGAAAATCAAAAGAATCATATAAATATAAGCATCTGTATTAGAAATCACATAAGTCACTCTTGCCTTCCTAGTAGTAACTCATAAAACACCAAGACTATAAGAGTAATACTTGAATGACAAAACTTAAAATTCAAACATCTCTAAACTATAAGAACAATAAACATTTAACACAATTACTTGTATAAGGCATCATGATAAACTCCACTGATTGTGAAAACAAGAACATAGGGCTCATTTTGGCATATCATGAAATAATCACTATAAAATTAAAGACTTTGAATGAGTGAAGTAAGTTAGTGTGAAAAAAAGTTAGTGTGAAAAACATAGCATTGCATAATTTAACCAGTTTCCATCATGTTTGCAAGACATATCCTCTGGTACAATTTCTTAGTGTCAAAGCAAAAAGCAAAGAAGGGCTTTTAATTACTAACAAAATCAAGTCAGTATACATGTATACCAAACTACCATTTTGGCATATAACCTGCTTTGCTTTTTGCTTTGACACTAAGAAATTGTACAAGAGGATTTGTCTTGCAAACATGATGGAAACTGGTTAAATTATGCAACAAAAATTATGTATTTAGTCAGCTCTGGAGGCAAGGGTTGAAAAGCCTTTCAGTCTTTAGGCTGAATGATGTTCTAAGGTAAATAATGGGTATTATAATCACTAAGTTAACATATAATGCTTCTTAATATAACAGTTTACTGTTATTTGAATTTAATGCTTAACTGTGAGAGTGATAAAGTCAAATATTAAATGCCTAAAGACTACCATAGCCAAGAAAGACCTTCAATGCGTATATTTTTCGACCTTTGAAATAATTTTTCCCTGACTTTTCACTGATTTTTCAGGATTTTCATTTTTCACTGACCAAATTTCAAAATTCCCTGACAATTCCCTGACCTTGAAAAAATACCCAATTTCCCTGACTTTTCAAGTCCGCTGGCAACCCTGCTGTTTGTGCCTGAAATAATGCACAGAAGGCACCTGAGGTCTTCCTCCACCAGTTAAGATGGAACGTCCCCATGTGACCAATACCGTGTTGGTGTGAAATAAAACCCAATCAAAGAAACAAATATACAATAATATGAATAAGATAAGCCCATTAGCATTCCAAACGACAATTGTAAAAATCCAATGGGTAAACCCGTTGTATTTGGTTAAGCTAATTATGCCTGATTTACCAAACAACAATTGTTCATCATCTCGGAATTTTGCCATGATTTAAAATATCCCTACCAGTACTTGAAATGACCTGCGAAAGAAACATATTTGCATAACAGAGGGTACCAAACTTACCTGTTCCCAGTTTCTAAGGGAAGGTATCACTTTGAAAGCCTTAGGTAACTTTCCACTACGATATCTTTGTAGAATCTGCCTGATACTTTTGTACATATTGACCAATCTTTCATCCAGCTGATCTAACTGTACACTGGCATTATCTAAAATATAGTTTATGTAGTTTCAATTACATCTAATGATAAAGAGCACCTGCAAATGAATAATATTTTGTCTGACCCAAAAGCTAAGATACAAAATTGAACAGGAATGAGTCTTAAGGGCACAAATGTCCCCACATTCCACAGTTTGTCAGTTTATGGATGGACAGCAGAACTGAGGGGAAAAGGCTAATCTATATGCCCCACTTCTATGTAGTGGGGGCATATAATAATGAGATTTGTTTAAGCCACACGCAAAGCTCATAATATTTTATATGGTCATTTTCCTGGTGGGTGAAAACTTTGCCTAACATATAAGGCACACCATAAATATTGACACATGGAGAACCTATGTAGATTAAAATAATGACCTTCAATCAACAAATCACATGAATGGTTTTCTCACAAGAAATATTTTTTAGTCACATAAAAGATATTTTTTTAAACTTTTAGACGTTTTGGAAAAATAAAGATCTGTTAAGCTTTTAAATCTTGTAAGTGAAACCAAGATCTTTCTGTCATACAAAAATTCACGTTTTTAAAGTTAAAATTATTGCAGATAGTGTAAAGACTGAATATATCTATCATATTGTCTCTTATTTCTTTTCTTGTTTTTCTTTCCAAACTAAACATTTTAGCGTTATTTTATTCACCTGTCATTTGGCTCTGAATTTCTGTTTTCTTCTCGGTAAGTTTTTCCTGTATGATATCGGCCAGTGTGCGTCTAGCTGGAGGATTATGGGACATGAACTTTGCCAGGGCCTCTTCGTCCTCGTCATTTACTTCCTGGTAAAAATATCACATAACAATTACATTTATGTCTTTCAAGAAAAAAATATTCCGCTTAAAATGACTTAAATAATTATGGTCACATATTTAATATTGAGGACTGACTGCAATTTTTAACTGTTATTAAGTCCTTTATTTCACAAAAGTTACTACAGTTTTGCAGTCAACCCTCGATTTACATTTTAGAATAATTTGTCAAAGGTTCTGTTTAAAATTTGTTTCATGGCAACATTATTTAGGAATGTAAAGCATTAAACTAATATTCATGTCAGCCCCAAACACAATGGACATCACACTCAAGTCTTGGTCTGTTACATTTTTGCAGGCCAAGTGACTGATTACTATAATGCTCTGAGGTTCTCAGTACTGGGCTCTGTTTTTCTTTATGTTGTATTACTTTAATTATTTTGTCAGGAATATAATGTTTGTAAAATAGCACACATTAATTTTCTTAACACATGTTTGATAGTTTTTTTCTCACTTTCACGTAGCAAGGCATATAGCTTAGTACCAAACTTTTCAATATGACCATTCCTCATAAAGGCTTGGCCAGATTCTCAACAATTCATTTATAACTATCTAAACAACCTCCAATGTTTTACAAGCAATTATCATAGTATTGCAAGCAATCCATAAGTCCCCTACCGGTAAGAGCCAAAGCAACATTCTGAAGGGCCATTCACTTATGTTTCTATTTTAAGTAAATTTGTTGAAAAGTTCTTTAAAAGTGATCAAAGTGAACAGTTTTTATGTACAGACAGACAGACGGACTGAAGGACACTCTTAAAGTTATTTTTTAAACATCCCTGTTATCAAAATATAACATTTTTAAAAACAAAAATTTAAAAAAAAAGGAGATAACGATGTCATACATGATGTGAGTGTAACAAAGAACAATTAGTAATGAAGGTATGAATATTTAATGTTTATTTTGAATTTGAAGTAAATGAAAGTTAAAAGAACGAATAGGAAAAATTAAAAGTTTAAGGAAGAGATAATTCTGGAAATATGGATGCTAGATTTATAAACCTTGTCATATTATTATGATGTGGGAGTTTGAAGAAAATCCTATCATGATTGTAGAAGTTGGAGTAAAAATTACCAATTTCTCAAAAAAAAGTTCAAAAGGGGCATAATTCTGGAAATAGTCTTGCTAGAGTATTGAACACAAACAAATGTTGAGTGATAATAAGAAACATTTATATGAAGTAGATACATTAAAAAAAAAAAGAAGTTATTAAAAAAAAAAAACAATTTTTTTTCATGAAAATTTTAAGTTCAAGGGAGGTAATTCTGATAAATTTTGTGCTAGAGTTGTAAACTTTGTCACATATGATGTGGTTGATGACTAGCAACTTATATTTAAAGTTTGAAGAAAATACCTTTAAGAAATAAAGAACTTATAGTGAAAAAACTTAAAAACTAGAATCAGAAATCTTGATATTCAGTCTATTTGTTGCCATAGCAACCAGAATTTTCAATACAGGAAGATAAGAAAAGAATGTGCATAATTTCCATACTGCCATCTACCCATATGTCAAGTTTCATAAAAATATTTTCAGTACTTTTTGCGTTATCGCTGGATCCAGGTTATGTGTAAAATTTGCCATATTTTCAGTCTATTTGTTGCCATAGCAACCATAATTTTCAGCATAGGAAAAAAAGAATAAGATGTGCATACTCTCCATACTACCATCTATCCATGTAACAAGTTTCATAAAAATATTTTCAGTACTTTTTGTGGTATCGCGGGATCCAGGTTATGTGTAAAATTTGCCATATTTTTAGTCTATTTGTTGCCATAGCAACCAGAATTTTCAACATAGGAAGAAAAGAAAAAGACGTGCATAATCTCCATACTGCCATCTATCCATATATCAAGTTTCATTAAAATATTTTCAGTACTTTTTGTGTTATCGCGGGATCCAGTTTTGTGGACGGACGGACTGACGGACGGACGGACAGACAGACGGAAGGAGGGTAAACCTAAAGTCCCCTCCGGTAAACTGGTAGGGGACTAAAAACTTTATGAAATAGATAGTTATGTATTAATTGTTTTCTAACAATTCATTTAAAAGTTCCAGAATATAAATTCTCATTTCAATTCTTACAATCTGTTCATAAAATTCTTCATGCTCCTCCTCCTCATCAGATTCCTCCTCATCTGACTCCACCCCCTTAAGTCTAGCCCTGCCCAACTGTATTTGTTGAGGCTTCTTTGCTGCGGTGCTGCAGAAAATTTCACATCAATGCATTATAATGTATAATTGATCAAAAGTAGAAATATCATTATTATTCTAATCATATCCTTAACTTTAGGAATGTAACACATTTCGTAAATTATAATGAATCTTATTTTAAAGAAAGCATCTGCATTAAAGTGTACCTCATCCTGATAAGAAATTGTAACAGATTCTTTACTGAGCTTAAGTTAACAGCTACTTTTTTTCAGCAGAAATTGAATTTAAATAAATATAATTTTTTAAAATTTCGTTTTAAATTTCTTTAAATTTCATTTCGAGTTCAAAGGAAATGTTGGTTCTGCAAGGATTTTCGCTATTTCGCTGCCTGCCAGGTAAATACTGCTTATAACTAATAAATTGGCACATAGATTTAGTATATATTTAAGATGTCTTTCTGGTATAAGATTTTAGTTGGAACTTGTATCCCAGTAATTATTCATTACAATGTACCTGGTTGCCCCATGTTCCTCTTCTAACTCTTCTTGCTGTTTCTTGCTTGATCCAAAATCTTTCTTGACAGTTTATCATCTACATACTGAAAGTTATATGGATTTATTATTACTGGCATTAACACAAGAACAGATTAAACTAAAAAAAACAGATTAAGATTTGTCACACATTACCATGTCCATAACTCAATATATGTATCAGTTGCCAAAAATGTCCTTTCAGACAATTAAGGCAGCTATAGGAATTCAACACTTTATTCAAAATTATAATGTGTACCTTTGATACGACGTAAATGGATATATTTTTAAGCTTTAAAAAAACGGAAGGGGTAGGATGTATTTTTCCAGGTATTGTTGGGTGATCAGAACAAAAGTTTTTACGGCCTTATCTTTGCCTATTTAATACTGATACACGGAGAGTCCGAGCGGGGCCTAAGGCCCTGCGACGCTGCAGCGCTCTTCATTGCTTCAGACGCTTGCTAAAACACACTCCCGGTAAAAGAATGATGTTCAAAATCAGAAAATAAACATGTATTTTCATTGATAAGAACTATAATTATATTGTAACGATTATAAAATATCCTTTTAGATAAAAAAGCGCATTAAAAAATAACGTTTGTGATCAGTGTTTAACAAAAATGGTGGACAGGATTTTCCAAATGCAGACGCATGCGCTGTTGTCCTCCTTTACCTTCCAGGATTTTCGGAATATAACGAGCGCTTGGATGATAGGTTGAACACTACCAATTTATTCGTTTTGTTTACGGAGAAAGATATGGTTTACAAGTACACTTAACATGTTATGCTAAAACCATAATTCATAAGAGCTTTCCACGACATAGGTAGCACCTTATTTCATATTAAGAATGGCCTGTTGTCTGCTAATTCGGAAACTGCCACTCGGTGTATTATCATCAAGTGAAAAACTTTGTTTATTACTAAGAGAAAAATAATTTGGGCAATGCCAATTTATTAAATAAAAAAACATATAGTGTTACGTATTGTAAATTGTGTCAAAAACTGATTATGAGGATATAATTGCCTTATTCTAGTGTGTGAAAACACGACTTTCTTATACCTACTAATAGTCACATACATCGCGAAAACACATAAAATTCGGGACGGTATACTTTGCAGACGACTTTGCAGACAAGTTAAACATAGAGGGATTTTGCAGACAAGTTAAATAAAGAAGGATTTTAGACTTTGCAGACAATATAGATTATATAGGGTGTCAACTGGTAAAAAGGTGTGAATGGGCAATTATGCAGTGAAGTTTAATGGCATTTTATTAAATGTATCATATTTATCAAATAATGTGATTCTTATATAAGTAAAAAAATATATATGAAAATTTTTATAAAAGGTATTAGCAAAATGGTTATATTTCATCTTTCTTAATAAGTATATGAACATAATTACACAAGGATAATTATAGATATATCTATAATAATTATTGAAAACAAGAAAAAACAAACAATAACAATAATTTTCAATATAAAGAAAAAGTATTTAAAAAATAATCCAAACCCTATTTTATATAATACACAATAAATTAAAACATGTACTCGGACATAAATGTTTCAAATTTGAAGTATTTAATTAAAACATTTTAAATAATTCCTCAGTGAAAGATATGTGTGTATATATATCTACATTTATATAATAGATACAGGCAGACTTTGCAGACAAGTTAAACATAGAGGGATTTTGCAGACAAGTTAAATAAAGAAGGATTTTAGACTTTGCAGACAATATAGATTATATAGGGGATGTTTAATCCCTTGTCAACTGGTCAAAAGGTGTGAATGGGCAATTATGCTGTTGATCAGTTGTAAAACAGAGAAAAATTTTGCAGACAATATAACATAACATAACATAACATATTCTTTATTTGGCATAAAACGACAATATACATTTATAGCCAATACAGTAAACAATCATGTAATGTAAGAACATGATATACAATATAAATACCATAATGTTTTACAGAGAAAGTTCTTGTTGCTACAAAATTTGAATAAATTTAAGTTCCTGTTTTCTTACAATAGAAGAACATCATTGATAATATAAAGACCTTGACAAAGTTGAAATGTTGTATTTGGTGCTACAAAACTTGAATAAATTTAAGATGCTAACTGTTGTCATTTCTTTCTTAAAATGGAAAATACAAGAATTTGACAAGATACTAACTGTTGTCAGTTTTTTCTTAAGATGAAAAATACAAAAAAAATTGACAACTGAATAAATTTAACCTACTAATTGTACAGATAGATAGAAATCTAATATTACTTTGTATCATAGTTTGGAGACCTTTCTGTTGAAAATGTGTCAGGGTTAAATCGTATACATATACATGCACAGTGCGTTAACTGGAGTGCGGGTATTAGTTACCCGCACTCCAGAGCATGCCCATTGATTGGCTCATTTATGCTGGGGTTTACATATTGTGACGGCAGAGAAAGGGAAAGCGACAGAAATATCATATTCAGATGATCGTTCATTGGTTCATTTTTGCCGGGGTTTCACATTGTGACAACAGGAACGTGTTTTTATGTTTGACTATGATACAAAAGAGAAAGAACACCAAAACACTCGGTAATCTGATTAATACTCGGGGGCTACGCCCCCTCGTACAAATCAGATAACCTCGTGTTTCGGTGCTCTTTCTATTACATAAATATAATTGTCATTAAAGATGTTTTACCAAGATATCACATAGATAAACAAATTGAATATACAACAGGTATTGACACTTTGAAATAACAATACAATACAATACAATACAATACAAATACTTTTATTGCAAATAAAACATTATTACAATGTTTATAGCAAAAACAAAACATATATATACATTCATGAAAATGAGATCTGACATGGAATGAAAAAAATAATAATAACATTATTTCCTGAAAGGTATTAAAATACTTAGGAAATAGCAGGTTGCACAAAATGTCTTAAATATGATATTGATACTACATCTAGATGTTAATATGATATTAATTAATACTACATCATCAAGATATTCTATCTTTAATTATTGCATACCAATAAATAATTAGCTATAATAAATTTAAAGGAAAGAAAATAATTATTGATTAATTACATTGATTTTGCCTTATAATCCCCTATCATTTTATATTTTGTTCTATATCTAACTTGTCTGCAAAATCCTTCTTAGTTTAACTTGTCTGCAAAATTCAACCTTAATTCTGTCTGCAAAATACAGATTTTGCCTTATAATCCCCTATCATTTTATATTTTGTTCTATATCTAACTTGTCTGCAAAATCCTTCTTAGTTTAACTTGTCTGCAAAATTCAACCTTAATTCTGTCTGCAAAATACAGATTTTGCCTTATAATCCCCTATCATTTTATATTTTGTTCTATATCTAACTTGTCTGCAAAGTTCATCATTAATTGTGTCTGCAAAATGCAGATTTTTCTAATAGTCACCTCAAATTTCATATTTTGCTCTATATCTAACTTGTCTGCAAAATTCAACATTAATTCTGTCTGCAAAATACAGATTTTGCCTTATAATCCCCTATCATTTTATATTTTGTTCTATATCTAACTTGTCTGCAAAATCCTTCTTATTTTAACTTGTCTGCAAAATTCAACCTTAATTCTGTCTGCAAAATACAGATTTTGCCTTATAATCCCCTATCATTTTATATTTTGTTCTATATCTAACTTGTCTGCAAAATCCTTCTTAGTTTAACTTGTCTGCAAAATTCAACATAAATTCTGTCTGCAAAATACAGATTTTGCCTTATAATTCCCTATCATTTTATATTTAGTTCTATATCTAACTTGTCTGCAAAGTTCATCATTAATTGTGTCTGCAAAATACAGATTTTTCTAATAGTCACCTCAAATTTCATATTTTGCTCTATATCTAACTTGTCTGCAAAATTCAACATTAATTCTGTCTGCAAAATACAGATTTTGCCTTATAATCCCCTATCATTTCATATTTTGTTCTATATCTAACTTGTCTGCAAAATCCTTCTTATTTTAACTTGTCTGCAAAATTCAACCTTAATTCTGTCTGCAAAATACAGATTTTGCCTTATAATCCCCTATCATTTTATATTTTGTTCTATATCTAACTTGTCTGCAAAATCCTTCTTATTTTAACTTGTCTGCAAAATTCAACCTTAATTCTGTCTGCAAAATACAGATTTTGCCTTATATTTCCCTATAAAATATATATTGTGTTCTATATTTACTTTTATCTTACAAAATTCAACATTTTCTTATATTCAGGAACAGGAATTATTTGTCACACAAGCATATTGGCCTTCATTACCAGTCTTCGCCTTAATTTTTTATCAGCACTAGCCCAGTCGGGCTAGCAGCTTACAAATTTCACTAGCCCAAACACATTTTAACTAGCCCGAACCAAAATGGTATTTTTTGCATACATTTTGTACAAAAATAACACTTTCTATGTTTTATATACCATTTAACATTATTAAAATATCATCTAATCAACTTTTCTTCCTTTCATTATTTAAATAAGAAGAGTTTAAACTACATATTAAAAGAAGATATTTTGATATTTCTGTGGCATTGTCCACAGACACTGAAAAAAATTGTTTAAAAACTGAAAATACTCTTCTCCTCGTTTAATGTAACCATGTCGGCTGATACATGCATTGACAACATATTTATATTCCTTTTCGTATTACTTTTTTTTTTTCGTGTATTCCTGTTTGGCTTAGTGCCTTCAAAATACAAGAGAAAAGACATATTGTGAAGCATGAGATGACGCCTAATAAATGTCTAACAATCAATAATTTTTCATAAGCGTTTAAGGTTCAATAAAGCTGCAACTAATTTTTAGGGCCAAGGTGGTTTACCAATCAAAATCTAGAGTAAAATGAAAATTCTGGGGTAAAATTTATAAAAAGTATTTGCATTGTTTTGTTATCAAATTCCATTGCCTTCTAAAAAGTCCCTTTCTTTACATAAATCAGACTGACTTATATAATAAAATATTGATTCAAATTGTTAAATAATACAAAACTTGCTCTGTTGTTAGGCAGGCTTCCCTAGACTAGGGTTTGTTTAGGTTACACAGCAAATTAATGACAAGACTCATTTTTTTGTTGCTGACATGTTGTTGTTTGAATGTGTCACATTCTTTTACTATCAGCTACATAACAGGTCAGCATGAGGCTTTATTCATACTCTATTTCTACAGACTACATTTTAGTGCCGTTCTTTGGTTTTGATTATGTATAATTAAAATTAGAATTAATGAAAAATAAATATAATAGAATTAAAACTTTTATACACAAAGAATTAGTCTTTGAGGAAACTGTCCGTAACTGTAAACTTGGTACGAAAATATTGAGTACAAAAACTGCAGATGGCAAGGGAGAAATATGTTTTCCAATAACTAAATTTAAGTGGCAAGTACAACATTTTTCTTTATTTTGTAGCAAAAACATTATAATATATGTCTAAACAAATTGAATATTAGGTTAAGTCCTACGATGACTACACCAACTTTAACTTTATCAATAATTTCATTTCAGAAACTCCCAAGAGTTACCTTCCCTTTTTACTCGATGTCACTTCCTGCTACTTTCGTTTTCAACTTACAGCAGTGTTGACAATAGTACTTTTAGTTTTCCATCCAATTCAGCAGAAATATATTGTATTTTCATAAAGCCAAAACATTGCTATCTGGAGCTCTGCATATTTCCAACATTTTCTTAATTTGGATATGAAAAAAGCCCTCGACCAGACGGGCTACCAGCTTGGAATTTTCACTCGACCACCCGCAAATTTACTCGACTCGGTCGTCGGTCGAGTGGGTTAAGTCGAAGACTGCATTACTATGTTTTGTTTATGTATCATTGATTTACTTTAATTTAAAAGCTTTTACTCTTTATTTGGATACAATTTATATTGTTTGTTATAATCATTATACACTGTCTCATGCAATTATTATTTTTTTAATTATATTCCTATTTTTTTTATATGAAAGCATAAATTAAAAAAAAAAAACATCAAATTAAAACTATATTTTTTTTAAATTAAATAAAGTTTTGCAAATTAATTATACTTTCTAAATGGCGTTACTTCAATGTAATTGCCCATTCACACCTTTTGACCAGTTGACAAGGGATTAAACATCCCCTATATAATCTATATTGTCTGCAAAGTCTAAAATCCTTCTTTATTTAACTTGTCTGCAAAATCCCTCTATGTTTAACTTGTCTGCAAAGTCGTCTGCAAAGTATACCGTCCCATAAAATTCAGATATATTTGATGATGATACCTCGTCATCTTTTTCTTCCTTTCTTCTGATCTTTGTTCTGCTAGATTGTTTTACATTGTTGTCATCCAATACCTGATCTGCAAGAGAAAGCCCACCAGGTCGGGTCATTTTTGCTTTTTTAACTTTTCCCATTTTCTTTTCGCGTGGCGGAACCGGAAGTTAAAAGTTGCGATCAGGGAGCGTTTTTTATTTTTGTGATTTTATTTAACACTTATCTGTAGTTATTTAGATCTATATTGAAATGCATTTTCAGTTTATATGATATGAAATAAGTTTTAGTTTACAATTTTAAAATTTCCTTAGGACTCGAAGAGGAGTGAATAGCAGAATTTTAATAACTTATCCCAAAAAAAAATCGAAAACGAAAGTAGAGATGGGCACGAGATGATTATTTATAGGATCTTATCAGGTCAAGAAGTGGGTGTCCATCTGTGAACATTATAAATGTGGATGTTTTAGTGTTATTGTTTTATGTGTGAAACAGGTAGACATTTCACATCTTTCTTATTGCATGTCACTCAATCAATGAAATAAAAACGCATCCGTGTTATTAAACATTTACCAATAAATTTACATATGATCTGTACATTGTCACTTTTAAGCAAATTTCTAATTAATATTTTCCGGTTTCGGGTCGTTGTTATTATTGTTGTCTTCATTTGCTTAATGGTATGTATAAAATCACGTCAAACAGCAATTCATAATGTATAACAGAATAATATTTTTATTATTATTACTCTTAAGTTAAAAATAAGACTGGGAGTCCTAAAATATTTATGAAATGAAAAAATGTGAGACCATGACTTGACATAAATTAACTTGGGCTATTTGACATACCTGGTATTTCAATACCATACTCTTTATAATAAGCACTCACTAAGATGTTGCCAATGTGACATTGGGAATTAAATTATCAGTTATCATATCAATTCCACCAGAGTTTAGATTCTTTTAGCTTCCTCAATTATCAGTCTACAATAATGTGATTACTGGACATCGGTCATCTGGCATGACAAGTTAGTGCTACACTTACTAGTAGTATCTTGATGTACTCCAGTCACCAGTTCAAGTTATTGTGTTATTATGATAAAAAAATGATATGGAAAAAATTCGAAGTATAATACATGTATGTTATGCACCTTGTTGTCAGTCTGTCAATCTGTTAACAATTTTCATGTCTGAACAGATAGAAGGAATATGAAACTACTTGGCAGAAATATTACTTTATAATGAGACAATGTTCTGAACAAGGAACATCTAACAAAAAATTGTGTCATATGACACAGGAACTTGAAATTCTATCAATATTAATGATAATATCCAAAATATACCCCCTATACAGTATATAGTGTTTATTTATACTGTAGTGTATAGGGGGTTTATTTTGGATATTATCATTAACAGATTAATATTGATAGAATTTCCAGTTCCTGTGGTCATACATGTATATAGCCGGCATTTTTACTCATTTGCCAGAAATATTTCAGGGAGAAGCACAAAAATTTGCCCAGAACAAATAATAATAACAGTAATAATATTAAAGTAACTAGAAAGTTGCTTTGTAACCTGAACAATATAACGAACAAAAAAAAAAAAATGAAAAAAAGCAAAGAGTGTGTTAAAAGAATTAATGGTATTATGGTACTTGATAAATCTTACTAGAAATATACTGCAACAATGTGGCGATGTGTTAAAAGAATTTATATGGTACTTATAAAATATTAAAATCTTACAAGAAATATTCTACAACAATGTGACAATGCATTAATAAGTTATAATATCATATGATTTTTCATAGTTATATGTTTCAGTTATTTATACTTTTGTCATGTATACAAATTATTAATATGTAAAATGATTTGATTGTCTGTTGAAAGTCTGAATAAAACTCTGCTCATAACTATGTGATTTAAGATATGGAAATAACTACATTATATGTAAATGTCTATTACAATCAGATATCATCACCTTAGTTCTGTAACACGTTAATTCCTATTTAATTATATAAAGAGGTAACCCGTTACAGCCCTAAGGTAACAATATGTATCATCTTGGGAAACTTGTATTATTTCAGATTATTTGAATAATGCCAATTTACAAAAGATTATATTTTTTGAAATTTGTATTATTTTAGATTATTTAAATAATGCCAATTGCTAATTGTTTTAAAAAAGTTATTCATTATCTTGTGAAACTTGTATTACTTTAGATTATTCAAATAATGCCAATTGGCAATTTTTTTAAAAGTTTTTCATTATCTTGTGAAACTTGTATTTTTTCAGATTATTTGGAGTACCTGTATTTGTGAAAGAGCAAAGAGTGTTTTCATACATATCTTAGCAACATGGGTCCAACATTTTAGAGAATATGTACATGTAGAAGTGTATAATTCCTTGAAGTAGCAAAGAAATAGACACATGCTGAACAAATCACAAGCACCTGTTACCGGAATCTAGGAAATTTATATTACAAATCATCATGACGTAATTTGTGATAAATTGTATGTTAAAGCTGTAATTTGTTGGAAGAAATGAAATAAGTTTAGTGCTTGCCAAATGCTTTGGCTGAGGTGGTGTTGCTGTTAGGGTGGTATGAAAACTACAGGATTGGTTCCCGTGCCTGATTCTGTAAGTAACTTATCATCATTTAAAATTTTGTTGTACATTTTTATCAACCTCAGCTATGATAATTAAAGAAGTTTTCATTCTGTCGAGATTAATGTTTCATTTGAATCAATGTAGGTCTAGACTAATAGACCACATGCAAAATTTCAGATCATTCACTCCTGTCTCACTCCGTTTTTCCAGAATATTCTAATTGTAAAAAAAATGACCCAAATTGAAAAGCAGTGCATTATGCTTTTCATTCAATTTAGGCTAAGAATAGCACAAAAAATATGATTTTCAATTTATTTCTGTGTTTATTTCATATTTCTTAATCAATATATCTGTTGCATAATTTATCTTTCTGTTTTAAATGCTGTGGCTGATCTACATGTAAGAAATTCAAATATCATATTTTTAGGCTCTCAATGGTCCTCAGTGGATTTCCTTTACATATATTATTTCCCCTTTGGAACCAGCTAGACTTTCAGGGTCTTAAGAATTATCAAATTGGCAGCCCATATCATCCATTGAAATGCTGGTAAAATCGGTTGTATTTTTAGCCTGTAGAATAAAATATCTCTTGACCCTTGGCCAAATAGGTTGTTTTCATTGGTACATAGTTGCCTCAGACAAAAATGAAAACAATGATATATTGAATATTTTCTTCATAGCTGATGAAGTAGCAAAATAAAATATTACTCTAATATTTAATAATTATATTCCAGGCTGACGTGAATATTTTTGATGCTTTATTTGAGTTGAAGTATGAAGCCAAAGTGCTGTCTGCCATTAGTGGGAAATGATTATTGCTGGGAACTTTTACCCTATTCTCAAAGATTTGGAAACGTTACCCTTCCTAGGAATACTCAGGTAAAACCTCGGTTGTTTTTATGTCGGCTCTCTGACAGGTCCAAAGTTATCTTGTCGAGTTTGACCTTTGAAAATGTAAAAAGCTCCACAGGAAACTTTGAAATTCCTTCCCAAAATATTAATGATTTAATTGTCCAAAAATATATCCACTATACAGTATAAATAAACATTTTGTTTATTTTTTTTACTGTACAAGGGGGTATATTTTGGATATTATTTCATTAATATTTTAATAGAATTTCAAGTTTTCCTGTGAAAGGTCTATCTATATCTGCTTTGCAAAATTATTTGTTTTGAAATTTTAAAAAAAAATGCCGAGTACTTAAAAAATCCTTGTATGAATAAAATATGGTAGTACGTTGTCTTAAAAGTGCACAAAATTATTGCTTTGTAGGGATAAATTAATCCTACTATATATTACAGCAGATCTTATAATATTTTTAATGTTCCTGAATATTATATTATGTTTTATATGTACAATATTCATATGTGTTTAATATAAGAGACATTTTATATTACAACTCTCTCGAGAATCAAACAAAAGATTATGGAAACAATATAATTTTACTGAATTTAAAAAAAAAAGGTTTACTTTCAAAATTGTTGTAATTAATATGGCAGTAATGTAATTTTAACGATTCTGTTGTACATGTTTCTTTTTTTACTCTTTGTCAGATATTTATTGTTTTGAAGGTAAATGCATTGTTTACACTCCCCAAATCCCTGTATAAAATTGAAGGCAAATTTGGCAAATCTATTTTTCATGATATTCATTGCATGAGATTATGTAGAGAAAAGTAGATACTTGGGGAAAAAACCCTGATTTACATGTATGATATATTTGACATAAAGACTAGCAGATATTTTTCTGTTGCTTATAGCTGTCATTCTTTTTGTCATAACTTGTGCAGTATGTTTTCTCCACCATTTTAAGTGATTTACTTTTCCAAATGTTTTCTTGTACTGTAAAAATATATTTATTATATGTCTAAGTATGTTAAACAAGAGCTGTCGGTAGGACAGCACGCTCAACTATTCTTAGTGCTTGAAAGTAAAAGAGCCTTAATGTAACACTTTCTAAGTTAAGAAAAAAGCCAAATTTTTCTTTAAATCCATGATACATTTATAGGCCTTAGAGCAAGTCCTATTTATTATAATCTCAACGAAGGATATAAAACTTCAACTTGTTTCAAAGTCAGATGTCATATTGGAATATCAAAATATCTGATGTGGTAATTGAAAACTTTAATGTAATTTCGTAGTCAAAAAAGGGTCATTATTCTGTCAAAATGCTTGATAGAGTTACCTCCTCCTGTGTACAAGTTATAGCCATGATGGTGAAGAAGTATGCAAAGTTTCAAAGCCATAATGTCAATGGACATTGAAAATATTAGAGGTGGTAATTGCAGACTTTAAAGCAAATTCAAAGTCAAAAAGGGGCATAATTCTGTCAAAATGCTGGATACAGTTACCTCCTCCTGTCTACAGGTTGTGGTCATGATGGTAAACAAGAGTGCAGTTTCAAAGCCATATGCCAATGGACTTTGAAAATATATGAGGACTGTTACAAAAACTTAAACATAAGCTGTTACGCAGATGCCGACAATTGAGTGACTAGGATAGCTCTATACTAAGTCTTATTCTTATGGAAAAGTCGAGCTAAAAATGATATTTTTGAGGTTTATTCTTAGATATTTCCTAGCTATTCTAACAATGCTAACATTCCTAATACTGTTGGCTAACCAATTTCAAATTGCTTGACCGCAAGACTGTTGTAAGTCCTTTATTTCATTTAAGTTACTGCAGTTTTGCAGTCAACCCTTGATTTGTTTAGTAAACATTACAATATGTGTGGGTTTTTTTTCTTCAATTTTTCTAGGAGCTGTACGAACAACATACTGAGGAGATGATGAAAATAAGAGATAGAAAGATGAGTGAGTTCAACATGAATTTCAAGAAATCATTTCAGTATGTATCATATAATTATACACTGCTTTCCGTTGATTAAATATGACTATTATACATGTATATTTCTTTATATTACAGACATTTAGTCATCACCCTATGTAAAAAAAGACAGTAAGTTATTATTAGTTTGACATAATACTTTTATTGACTTTATATTTCAACAGATTGACTATTTTAATGGTGATAATGAACAATAATTGATAATCACAAATGTTTAGCATAAAATATAAAAACTGCCAAAAATGTAAGAGGACTGCCCCACTTTTTTAATGAATTGAACATTACTGATAATTCCCGAAGGATATTTATAAATATTCACAAAGTTACAGTGAGTGCTTACTTATTACTCAGGTGACATTTATTATAAAATTGAAAACAAAATACAGATATAATGTAAATTTTTTAGAATTTTTCCTGAAAATTCACTATTTATTCTTGAATGGGAAATGTCACTATAACTTTCTATGAGAAAAATTGTTGTTAATAGAATGATGTGTATATTATCCAGTAATTTTACACATTTATTCATTGTTAAAAATGTCTGCCGTTTTTTAAGATTTTAGTTTTTCTCATATATCTTTTTCTCTTTCAATCTTATGAATTTCCTGGTATTACTAATATTACTGCCAAAACAGGATTTTTTTAACATGACCCCTATCCATTAAATTGGGAATTTCAGCAATGTTTTGTTCAAAATTGGGAAAAGTGCATGACTGAAATTTTGCAGTTATTGAATGAATGAAAACAATCACTGTCCAGGATGGCATCTTCTAACGTTTAAGCACTTAGATATAACAGTGAAGAAGCCTTTATTTTTTTCAAGATTTTCGAATTTTTGTTCAATATTTACAACTTTTATTTAGGATTTTTTCCCTGTGGATTGGGAAAATTAAATATACTAATTTCAATTATATGGCCAAATATCTGTAAATAAGCCCCAAAAAAGTCCCTGCATATTAATGCTATATTATTTCACAGTGTTTTATCATACAAGTTTCTGTCCCTTTTAGCAAGGATGAATTTAAGACTGAAATAATAATAATATATCTTTAAAGTAGGTCCAAAGTTCAGCTATCTAAAAATATGAGAACAGTTGAGTCATCAAGGAGGGGGCTTGTTTCAATTGCATATAAATTGTTAATTGTCATTAAACAGCTGTAATTTAAGAAGATTTATACAATAGTAATTGGTACTTCAATGACCTACATCTAGTACTATCATTTTACTTTTACGACTGTATTGTTTGCTTTACAATTTGTTGCTCTTGACTTGAATTTAAAATTTATCCCATGTAGATAACTATGTAAAACTTAAATTTATGATACAGGTATCAATTTGATTTGTTTTCCTTCTTGTTGTGGTAACAAATTCTGATTTATTGAAGGTTTATGTTCAGCATGTATAAATACAACTAAACAAAAACAATTGAAATAAAAGGAAACCAATTCATTGACTACTTCCTTTTCAGTTAGACAGTTAAAGAAAGTTTTGGGTTATTTCATTGTTATTTGATCAAAACTATAATAACACTGAAGTGAATTTAATGTTACTTTTTTGAATGTTGATGATAAGAAAATTTCATGTATATGTACATGTATGAATGGAAATTTCATCAGAAATTTACTTCAGCCTAAATAATATGTTAACATCAATACAGTAAACAACTTGCACACATCATGTAATCAAATATGCCCTTAAGAATCTGTAAAGTCACGAAACGAGCATAGAAGAAAACCCAAAACAAAAGAAATGTGTTTATTCTGCATGTAAGATTTATTTTTATTTCACACCTCATAAATATAATTTTCAAAGAACTTTCAGCGTCAAGGTGTTGCATATTAAGCATACCTCAACTAGCCTTGTTTTCATTTTCAGAGTCCAAACAAATCCATATTAAATCATCATTTCACTTAAAGTAACAAAGCTTTGTCAAAATTCCAAAAAATTGTGGTGTGAATAAATTGATGCCATAGTCACAGTGGAATATGCCAATTATTCTGCAGTTGATTACTAATAATAGAATGTCTGAGTGCCTGAATGACTAAGAAAAGCATGTTAGATACTAATTAAGTTTCATCCTGCATTTTACACGTTATTCTCTAGCCTTTGAAGATCATTATTTAAGTAATATTGATCTGTCAGCGTTTGGCTTATTCAACATTTAAAGGTTAAGGTGATAGACTTACTAGTGGAATTAAGAATACTTGGCTTTTCCCAGCTAATCAATAGGTACAACAAATTTTAATAGTTACAGTTACGAAAATAAGCGCAACAGGTTAACTAATCTATTGTATTATGGTAAAATTGTGTTTGTACCTAAGGATTAGCTGAGCAAAACTCACATTTGCCGAGTTCCGGATAACATTCTATTCAGCATTATTCATTGAACTATTACACTTTCTTTGTGTTAAACTAAACATCATTCTGAATGAAGCTTCTAATGAGGTTACATGCTGTATCACATTTACAGAAATGCTGAAGCAAGGTGATATATTGTTATGTTTCTATTATTATATATACTGTCAAACCTGTGTATGAGACCACCTGGGAATAAAGACCAGTCTGTAAAAAGGCTTCTTTTCAGCAATATTTAATGGAATTAATAGAACAGCAATAACCTCTAGATAAAGACCACTTGTCTTAAAAGGTCATATTTTGGCTTTTCTCTGATTAGCCTTTGCTCACAGGTTTGACTGTATCATTTATTCATGAATTGTGGATATGGTGCAAGTTACCTTTGCTCAAATGGATGACTTAGCATATTACTTGAATTTAAAATATTCTAAAGTAGATTATTCTGAAATAAATGGAATCCAAAGTGCTCGATGTTTTGTCACCCATTTGATCTCCATGTAACATTCTCTCAAAAAATCACATGAACACTGTTGGTCTCTGAATTGTTTGTTTTAAAAAAATGTTTTGAACAAAAATGAATGTGTGACTGGTTAGAATATCAAAACATAGTTAATAACTATTACGTTTTAAGAACTTTGGTCAGTGTATCACTAACATTTTTAATACTGAATCTTTACTGAATAAAATAGATTTTAAAAATATGACATTTGAAATTTAAAAAAGATTTAAAAGGTTATTAATTGGCCCTTGATAATAATTATCATGAAATAGTTTGCAAACTAATGAAATATGACAAAAGATGGATACATTTATAATAAATTCTTTGATTATATAAAATTCATTGAAAAAGTATGTAACAAAAAAAAGTTAAAAAAAAAAAAAATTGGAACACAAACCAAACTTGGTAATTATATACTAGATTAATAAGTATGGCTTATTGTATAAGCTGCATGACAGTGGGAACTGGTTGTTGACAAAAATTTAATTTACAAAAATATTTTCAAATATGATTTTATAAATTAATATCAGTTCGTCAAAATTTGTTACTTGAATGGTTCAAGCATTTTAAATTTGATTGATTAGGATAAATGTTGCCAGTCAAATGATTTTAAAAAATCCAATTCAATGCTTATGACCACCATTTCAATCTTAATTCAACATCAGTTTGGCTCTGGCTTATAATATTAAAATAGCATATGATCTTGCATTATTAATTTTAATAATGATAACTTATTAAAGTGTTGTATATCAAAATAAAGTCCAACAAATCTTTGAAATCTTTGAGCACTTGTAAACATGCAACTGTAACTAAGTACTCTATAATGACAGAATTAGCCCTTTTTCGACAGAATTCAGTTAATTTGTAATAGTCAATATTTAAGCGCATGACATTGTAAAGAACTGGTCAGCATCATGACCCACCTAAAATGATCGAGGAACTGTCAAGCAATTTTTAGACTATCAATAAAAAATAGTTGAGCACTTCTAACGACTCAATACTTTTATAGTTTCCTATAATGGACCAGTCAACCTTTCATTTTTGTAACTGTCGATTATCAAATTTGAGTTAATTAAGATGAAAATTTGAAGTTGTTCAGCCAACAGTTAAAAAAGCTTGGTCAAACTGCAGGACCTTGCAGACTGGTTTGGGATCTTACTTTTTTAAGTAGCAAATTTTATGAAGGCTTATTTTTGGTTCTAGCAGGTTAAGGGTGAAACATTTTAGTTGTATGGAATCACAGTTTACTATGAAATAACATGATCATGTGATTTTTAGAGTAATTACGGTATGCATGCATGTTTGGGTTTGCTTTAAAGGTACACAGAGTTTTTTTGTTCCTTTATAAAATGATAAAGGTTCAATAACATGCATGTGATCAATAGATATGCTTGTGTATTTAGACTTAAGATTTTGTCACATACATATCAGATATATTAGATTTGCTTGTATATATAAATCAGATGAACATTTGGCACTTCATGTATATGTGGAGATATGCTTGTATTTTTTGTTTTAATTGGATTTTCTGTCACACCGACACATATATTATAGGTCATATGGGGACGTTCCAGCTTTTACTGGTGGAGGAAGACCTCAGGTGCCCTTCCGTGCATTTTTTCAGGCACAAACGGGCACCTGAGTTAGAACCCTCAACGTTCCATTAGCTAGCTGGATAGTTTCTTCACATGAAAGAATCCAAAGTCCCTGTAGGGATTCGAACCCACAGCGGTGAGGGCCAAGTGGTTTGAAGTCAATGACCATAACCACTTGGCCAGATTTGCTTGTATAACTTAACATTTGGCACATCAGGTTCATATTTAGCGCTGTTCATATTAAGCATCAGTTAAATAGATATACTTGTATTTGTCACGTCAGATACTTTTGAGCCACATCATGACAAAACCAACATAGTGCGTTTGCGACCAGCATGGATCCAGACCAGCCTGCGCATCCGCGCAGTCTGATCAGGATCCATGCTGTTCGCTATAAGTTTCTCTACTTGTTATAGGGTTTGTAAGCGAACAGCATGGATCCTGATCAGACTGCGCGGATGCGCAGGCTGGTCTGGATCCATGCTGGTCGCAAACTCATTATGTTGGTTTTGTCGTGACACGGCTCATACGTAATACTTGATATGCTTGTATTACTTAACATTTATCACTTTAGCATCATATATATATATCCCTGACAGAATTTTACGTATAGCTCCAGGGGATTACATGAAACCCCTAAATTTCAGGGATTATGTGCAATCCCATGTTACACACATTCCCTGTAACATATACATAGTTAATTCATGTCACACTTAACATTTGTGACATTTACATCAGATAAATTGATATATACTTGTATAACTTAACATTTGTGACATTTACATTAAATACATATGTTACACAATTATAATGATTGCATATCTTAACATTTGTCACTTTAAAATCATCTATATAGATATGCATATAACATTTAATATTTGTCACATTGAAATTATTTATATAGATATGAATATAACACTTAACATTTGTCACATTAAAATTATTTATATAGATATGAATATATTAACACTTAACATTTTTCACATTAAAATTATTTATATAGATATGCATATAACACTTAACATTTGTCACATTAAAATTATTTATATAGATATGCATATAACACTTAACATTTTTCACATTTAAATTATTTATATAGATATGCATATAACACTAAATATTTGTCATATTTACTTCATTCACATATTTGTCACATTAACATCAGAGATACATAGATATGTGACTCTGTATCACTTTACATTTGTCACATTTACATCACATGAATAAATATACTATATAACATAACATTTGTCACATAAACATTAGATACATAGATTTCCTTTTATAGTAACAGTCATGTGTTACTATCATTCTGAACAAAAATTTTGGCACTTCAGATACATAGATATGATTTTAGAACTTAACATTTGGCACATAATATACATACTTAGCGATACATATGAAATAAATTTGAAATGAGGTTACATAAAGTTAAAAGTGATCATTACATTATTAACCTAAATATAATTTATGCATTGAGAAATGATAACTGTAACTTTATTTCATTTTACCTTACAGAATATTGGTAAATTTAATTGATGTGCTTTTTTTCAGCCCAAGCAGGACTACAAGAAGTATTTCATTAAGCCCCAAGATGTCGCTAGCCCGAAGTATGTCAATTATGACCGTTACACGCCCGAGGTTTGGTGGTAGCTCAAACAACGCCTTACCGGAACTACCAATCAGTGATGAAGTCATTAACTCTATATCAACATTCTGTTTTCCAGGTACGTAACAGGTGTTTACCTCATTGTTAAGACCAACTTTTCTAACTATTTGAAGAACACCTTTAAGCACAGATAGATAGAGAAACATATTAGGGGTGTAACTGGCCAATTTGTTAAGGATGTTGACCGTAAACCACTTGTTCCTCACGGTGTAGGTTTGAATCCCCCCAGGGATTTTGGATTCTTCCATGGGAGGAATTAAACTATCCAGCTGGCTTACAGAATGTCAATGGTTCTACTCATTGCCTGCTCTTAATTACCTGAAATAATGCAAAAATGGGCATCTGAGGTATTTCCTCCACCAGTGAAGCTGGAAGGTTATGTATGACCTCTATTGTGTTGGTGCTACGTAAAACCCAACCTTTGGAAAAAAGCAACAACAAAAGAGACATTTATAATGATCTACCAAAATGGTGCCTTCGTTATTCTTTTCTAAAATAGGTGATATCGAGGTTCTACCTAAATTTTCAATGGTGTCGCATTTAAAATATCAGTGCATTAAGAGGCGCTGAATGTTGAATATGTATTAGAAAGGGCAAGGTGAGGCTGCATGTATATTATATATGTAAACATTACTAGCATACTTGTTTGACGTCCAAAAATGTTAAGCATGGTATTTTATTTAATAATGTTATATCCAATTCCTAAACTCTTACTTTAACTATTGTTTTCATAAAGGTTGTATGTCTTGGCATGTGCATTGTGTGTGTTAATTGTCTTAGATACAATTTTGTTCTTGATTGACAACACCATTTTTGATTGTGACCCGAAGTCTGATAGTATGTTTGATAGGTGAAAACAATGTAAGGAGGATGTCTTTTTGCATCATTGTTTATGTTTTGGCACATATCTGTCAAACATTAGTAGAAATGTATGGTGTAAAACTACCACAGTCTGTTAATGAAAATTGAGGGTGTTGACTCATGGTCATCTGAGGGTATAATTCATACTATTTGCTGTGTTGTTTTGGTTATATGTGTTTGCATTTGTATGATTTGTATTGTTTACAGATTCATTGGTTATATTTATTGGCATTTGTATAATTTATACTTTTTACAGATTTATTGGTTATATTTATTGGCATTTGTATAATTTATACTTTTAACAGATTTATTGGTTATATTTATTGGCATTTGTATAATTCATACTTTAAGTAGATTTATTAGTTATATGTGTTGGGATTGTATAATTTAGACTTTTAGCTGATTTAATGGTGATATTTATTGGAATTTGTATAATTTATACTTTTAGCAGATTTATTGGTTATATTTATTGGCATTTGTATAATTCATACTTTTAGCAGATTTATTGGTTATATGATTGTGTTGGTATTTGTACAATTTAGACTTTTAGCAGATTTATTGGTTGTATGTGTTGGAATTTGTATAATTTATACTTTTAGCAGATTTATTGGTTATATTTATTGGCATTTGTAGAATTTATACTTTAAGTAGATTTATTGGTTATATGTGTTGGGATTTGTATAATTAAGACTTTTAGCAGATTTATTGGTTATTATGTATTTGAATTTGTATGATTTCTATACTATTTACATAGATATTGGTTATATGTGTTGGCATTTGTGAAATTTATACTACTTACAGATTTATTGGCTATATATTTGGTTATAATATTGTGTTGGCATGTGTATGATTTATACTATAATTTACATAGGTATTGGTTATATGTGTCAACATTTTGGTTATATGTGTTGGCATTTGTGTAATTTATACTACTTACAGATTGATTTGTTATATATTTTGGTTATATGTGTTGGCATGTGTATGATTTGTATGTGTTTACAGATGGTCTGAAGGTACACGAGAAGAAACCAGAGAGTACAACTCATTTCTTTGTACTGACCGATATCTCTGGACGTCGATCATATACAACTTGTCTTACACTTTACAGACCCTTTTCCGTGGAAAAGGTGACAAATTTAAAATCCCTCACCACCACCTGAAAATATATAATGTAACAGACCATAATCCAGCTCTGTATAATGTAAATGGAATTGTCCGTTTGTTGATTTGGAGGATGTTATGATAAAATTGTCCCCTCAGTGCAATAACTGGTTAACTCCTATTAAATTTGAAGGACTTAACCCATTACTGCACTAAGGTGACGAAATATTTGAAAACTGAGCAGAAGACAATATAAAGTGTAATGGTCATTATTTTTACAATAACTTAAGCTTTCAATGTTAATTGTAATTAACATGATAAAAATTTAAATTAAACCAAAAGGACCCAAAGAATTAAGACTTAATTTAATGAATCTGTGATATTTTTTGACATAATCTATATTATCAAGACATTTAAATATGAAAATGATTGTTGCCATAGTGATTTAAGACTTTCATCTTTAAACTATAAAAAATCAGAGCAAAACATACATGCAGTAGTTTAGACTTTCCTTTCTGATTAGTATAGCTAGATTGTAATACTATATGCATGGTACAATTGTACTCATATATTTATACTACCAACATTCCTACCTTATATAATATATCCCTGAACCTCCAGAATTTTTCTCAAACAGACTATAATAATAAATGTCTTTAAGCTTCCATTTTCGAAACTGTTAATTATTTCAATTTTGGGGATATAAGGATGAAAATTTGAAGATAGTGAGCCAATACTCACTGTAAAAAGACTTTAAGGTCAGGCTGCATGCACGAAAATGCAGGCTGGCCTGGCTCTATACTTATAGCAAAGGTTAAAGGTTAATTACTTTCGATTCCAGCAGGATCAGTGTTATTATACATGTACTTAACCAACTTGTCTTTTTATACATTAAAGGCACATTTTGCCTCAGAAAGAATTTTTTTTAACTCTTTAGAAAGGACAAACATGAATTCTGTAGCATTTAAATAGTAGTTTAAGAGTTATTGTTAGATGCTTATAACATAATGAAAGTAGTGGTAATTAGTGAAATAATTTGATATAAAAGTAGCAAAATGTAAATAAAGTAGTATTTTGACTTCCATACTAAATCATCAAATAACTGTACTTCACATTGCCAAAAAGTAGCAGATGCTTCAGGCATTTTGCCAATGAGTAACTTTTTGGAGACTTAAAGGAATACCAAAATTAAAAAAACATTTTTTGGGGAATGAAAATAAAAGCATTTCGAAATCATAATAAGCCTTTTAACATGATAAACTATGTGTAACATCTTGACAATAAGTTATAAGGGTATTAGCTAAGTTTACATTGCATTGATTAGTATATTTTTATGATTTTTGAACTCAAAATATAAATATTTTATTTGGTCACAATGTCATGTTGAACTCTTACTGTTTTATATTACAATTTTCAAGTTTTCCTCAAAGGTAAAGTTTGTGACCTTTTCCCTTAGACCAACTGTTAACTTGCATCCTTTTTAGGATAGCATTTTTGTGTCGCCTCTACGGAGTAGTGGCGACATATAGGGATCACTTCTCCGTCGTCTGTCTGTCCGTCTGTCCGTCTGTCCGTCTGTCTGTCTGTCTGTCCGTCTGTCCGTCCGTCCGTCACAAAACTTGTCCGGACTACTGCTCATAAACTACTGGTGCAATTTCATCCAAACTTTACAGGAATGATCAGTACCAAGTCTAGTTGTGCATATTGTCAGCATTTTCCGGTTCAATGATTTTTGTCAGAGTTATGGCCCTTTAATAATTTTTATTTTTAAAGTTTGTCCGGACTACTTCTCTTATACCACTGATGCAATTTCACTGAAACTTTACAGGATTGATCTGTAGCTCAAATACTTGTGCATATTGCACGGGTTTTCCGGTTGAATGACTTTTTGCCGAGTTATGGCCCTTTGATAAAAAAATGTGTTTTTTTTCTGTATGTTGCCAGATACACAAAAGCTTGTCTGGACTACTCCTCATAAACTACTGGTGCAATTTCATCCAAACTTTACAGGAATGATCAGTACCAAGTTTAGTTGTGCATATTGTCAGAATTTTTTGGTTCAATGATTTTTGTCAGAGTTATGGCCCTTTAATATTTTTTATTTTTAAAGTTTGTCCGGACTACTTCTCTTATACCACTAATGCAATTTCAATGAAACTTTACAGGATTGATCAGTAGCTCAAGTCCTTGCGCATATTGCACGGGTTTTCCGGTTGAATAATTTTTTGCCGACTTATGGCCCTTTAATAAAATAGGTGTTTTTTTCTGTATGTTGCCAGATAAACAAAAGCTTGTCCGGACTACTCCTCATAAACTACTGGTGCAATTTCATCCAAACTTTAAAGGAATGATCAGTACCAAGTTTAGTTGTGCATATTGTCAGAATTTTTTGGTTCAATGATTTTTGTCAGAGTTATGGCCCTTTAATATTTTTTATTTTTAAAGTTTGTCCGGACTACTTCTCTTATACCACTCATGCAATTTCAATGAAACTTTACAGGATTGATCAGTAGCTCAAGTCCTTGCGCATATAGCACGGGTTTTTCGGTTGAATGATTTTTTGCCGAGTTATGGCCCTTTGATAAAAAGGTCTTTTTTTCTGTGTGTTGCCAGATACGCAAAAGCTTGTCCGGACTACTCCTCATAAACTACTGGTGCAATTTTATCCAAACTTTACAGGAATGATCAGTACCAAGTCTAGTTGTGCACTGTTCGTCTGTCTGTCTGTCACAAAATTTGTCCCAACATGAAATTGGCCATCATGAGGCGACACATGTGATTACTGATCGCTCTTGTTTCGATTTACTTGCAAATATGCAAATAAATGTGGCTTTGACACTTGTATACAGACAGTTTCATAAGCTTTGACTCTTGTATATTAACAATTTCTCCTGTATATAGACAAGCTTTGACTCTTGTATATTAACAATTTCACAAGCTTTGACCCTTGTATACAGACAGAATTTCATAAGCTTTGACCCTTGTACACAGACAATTTCCTAAGCTTTGACTCTTGTATATAGACAGTTTCATAAGCTTTAAATCTTGTATATACACAATTTCGTAAGCTTTGACTTTTGTATATAGACAGTTTCATAAGCTTTGACTCTTGTATAAAGATAGATTTTCAAGCTTTGACTTTTGTATATATAGTCAGTTTCACAGGCTTGACCCTTGTAAACAGACTGTTTCATTAGCTTTGACTCTTGTATACAGACAGTTTCACAAACTTTGACCTTTGTATATACACAATTTCACAAGCTTTGACTCTTGTATAAAGAGAGTTCCCATAAGCTTTGACACTTGTATACAGACATTTCTCTAAGCTTTGACACTTGTTTATAAACAGTATAAAGAGTTTCATATTAGGTTTGACTCTTTTGTCAAGGGAGTTCCCATAAGCTTTGACACTTGTATATAGACAGTTTCACGAGCTTTGACTTATGTATATGGATAAGTTCACAAGCTTTGACACTAAGTTTCTATATAGACAGTTTCACAAGCTTTGAGTATGGTATATAGACAGTTTCATAAGCTTTGACTGTTGTTTATAGACAATTTCATAAGCTTTGACTTTATATCTTAAGACAGTTCCATAAGCTTTGACTCTTGTATATAGACAGTTCTATAAGCTTTGACACTTGTATATAGACAGTTTTGTAAGCTTTGACTATTGTATTCAGACAGTTTCATAAGCTTTGACTCTTGTAGACAATTTAATAAGCTTTGACCCTTGTATAGAGACAGTTTCATAAGCTTTGACTCTTGTTATAGGCAATTTGATAAGCTTTGACTCTTGTATAGAAAGTTTTAATCTTTGATTATTGTACATGTTGTATATATCATAACAGTTTCATAAGCTTTGACTCTTGTAAGCTTTGACTCTTGAAAACATGTTTTCATATAAAGCTTTGACCCTTGTATACAGACAGTTTTGTATGCTTTGATTCTTGTATATAAACGGTTTCATAAACTTTGACACTAAGTCTTGTGTGTAGACAGTTTTATAAGCTTTAGCAATGGTATAAAGGCAAGTTTGATTTTGCCATTTTGGATACAATACAACTTTGTTTTTGGCAAGGAGAGACATTATTTACAGATGTTTAATTATCAGGAAAGATTCAGTTATTATTGGTATCATAAACAATTAAATTATTGTAACAATAATTATTTCTTGGTGTATACTTACAGATGGTTATAAAATATGGCGGACCAAACCTCCACCACTTTCCCATGCCTTTGTACTCACTAACCACCATGGACAACAGTTTGCTTCATGTTTGACCTTTAACATTGCTGCTTTCATAACAAAGGTGACATTCTTGTGCATTCTTTGGTGTCATTTGTTGTCAACTTTTCGCTATTTTCACTAGATTTTTTTGTTTTTTTGTTTGTTTTTTGTTTCACTTGATCAATTTCCATTTAAAACACTTCAGGATGGCCTGGAATAAACATTTTGTACATAAGTGTTGTATAATTATCGTGTCACATGACATAACTTGTCTTTTGGTGGCAATATAATCATTTTATTCTTCAGTTTAGATATATAAATTTTTTTGTAAAGTTCCCCTTTAAGTCCCCATTAACGTCATATTTTCACAGAATTTCAATGCTTTTCCAACACAACTTTATGTCATTATATAATTGTGCCAATACAGGAAAATTGATTTTGGCTATTCTCGGATGTTAAAAACTTAAAGAAACACTAGGGGTCAAAACCACCTTACTTTCAGGAGCTAAGAGATTCATATAGACTCTAGTAATTTGAACCCATTTATTTGCCTCTTACGATAACACAGGGATAAACAGTGGCTTGCAGTTTCTAATCCTTACGTACATATACAATGAAAACTTATATGACTCCAACTTAAATTTTAAATGATTATTCTATGCTTTGCTAACTTACCTGGACAGTGTGGCCATTTCACGTTACAGTTGTGCAGAAATAAAGAAAATAAAGCTCAATATGTTACACAAAAATTTGGATTTCATAAACTTGAAATAACCAAGCAAAATTGAAATTTTCTAAAACTTCCCTTTTTACTTTCAAATGGGTAGACTGTGTATTATAATATTATGCAAATACTGCAAGTTCTTGAATTTTGATTGATTTATACACATTTTATACTATACCATAAAGAACTGAAGCACACACAAATAACAATGTATTTCTACATCATGGACAATTAACTATGTGTGTGCATAACATTTTTTATTGCGCTTTGAACTTTATGACAATTATTTATGATCAATTCAATTGTCATTATTTCAAAAACATGTTATAAATAAAAGTTACTTTGCAATTATGACGTTATTCTTGAAGTACTTTCTTTTGCACAAAGTTAGGGTAGCCGTTGATCACGTGACTTTTTTTTGCTTCTTTGAAGCACAAAATAGAAACATTAATCTTGAAAACAATCGAATTTCTTACATGAACTTGACAATTTGCATTATTATAGATTCATTGTATAAGACTTAGTACTGATTGGTAGAATTTATTAACACCGGTATGTTGTAACCCTCCGCCAGCACCTCAGATCATAATGATCTTATTCATACTATATTCTCCCATTTATCCTGTCAGCAAATTGTATAATTAATTATATATTTGCTTTTTATAATCACCCCATATATATTCTATATTGACTTATTATGCAGTTATAGTGTATTTAGTTATTGTGAATGTTGCCTTTTATATTATGCTTATCAGTAAGTCACTTAAATACAACATTGTAAAAAAACATTTTTATGAGCGTATAACTATATTGATTTTGATAATTTCAAAATATATTTACTATGGCAGAACTTATATTTGAATTTTAGACAATAGCATCATTTCATAAATGAATGGAAAAGTCAGCAGAAATAAGTTATATCAAACATAATAAGAACTTAAAATGTACATGATAACTGCATTTCGTGAATAATTACAATTTATACATTTTGTCCCATGTTTAATTTTACAAAAAAAATTATGTTTGTGTTTTCTCAAAATTTTTGACAGTGACAAAAAGGGAAAAAGGGAAATCAAAAAAATTCAGAAATTTGATTTTTTATTTTTCAACCTTTTTTTTTGGCCTAAGTTTAAAATATTCATAGCATAGAGAAAGTATTTTAAACCCTGAGTACTTTCACCTTTTAATTTTAACATTTTTCTATTTTCGGGTTTTTAAAATTTAAAACCTAACCATACAGGGTTTTTAAAACCTTGAACTTTGAATTAAAATTAAATTCAAATTTCCCCTCCCACCAGTTTTCTTTTTTTTTCAACCCCATGAAAGGATCAGGGAGTTGAAAAACCCCCTTTAGGGTTTTTTTTAATTGCGTCAGTTTTTTTGGAAAAAAGTTAAAATTTAAAAACCGTCCTGAATTTGAAAATGTATTATACTCGAATTTCATATTCTAAAAGACTGATAATTAGTCTTTACAGTCTCTTTTGAAATGTAGAATAAACATCTTTTGAATACACATAGAGAAAATATGATTCATTTTAAATCACAGTATAATTACATAGTGTAAAAAAAAAAAAATGGCCCCAATTTTTTTTATAAAAAAAAGACCAATTAAATTTGACAAGTAAAAAGGGAAATGTAGTTTTTTAAAACCCTTTTCCCCCTCGTGAGCATAATTGTGAAAAAGGGGGCCCCGGGTTTTTAAACGGGAAAACCCTCCTGTTAAAGTTAAAAAACCTGTTTAATAAAACCCTATGAAAAATCCCCCCTTCAATACTAATAAAAATTGGAATAAATGTTGAAGGGAACCATTCCCCTTTGTAAAAAATCCCAAAGGCTTAAAATTTTCTTTTTAAACAGGGAAAACGGGGGGAAAACACCCTAAAAATTTGGGCCAAAAAATCACAAAATTTTCCCTTGTTTTTTTTCCAAATAAAAAAATTTATTTAAAAAATGCTGAAAACTTCTCAAGGGATTAAAAGATAGAGTAAAAAGGTTTTTTCCAGCGTTGGTTACACGTTCCCTTTTAAATCGGCCTGGGAAATTTTTTAAACCTTTCACAAGTCCAAAATTTTCTTGGCGATGAGGGGGACTCCGCCCCCCTTCAAACCCCCCCAAACAGAAGGGGGCACATCCTCCTTCTGGCAACCCCCTGATGTATCTTTTGGATGGGGGGCGGTGCCGAAATAGTGCTCACTTTTTTAGCAACATTTCTCAAACGAAAACATGTGTTTGGGGCCCAAATAGGACATTTTTTCACTATTTCAGGCCTAAAAAAGTGGGGGGGGGCGGTCAAAGTGCGTTGTTTCGCGCATATATGACGTAAAGGGTTAAACACAGTTTATACATTTACTTATTCAAATTAGACATAATTCAGGAATAATTTTCTAGATTTCAATAAATTTCTGTGATGAAAATATTTTACCCAAAGATGAGCATAGTATTGATCTTTAAAGCTAACTTTTGATTATAATCATCTTTTCCAAGGTGGCGGTTTATCAGCTTATATGTAAACATTTTGGAATCCCTTTTAAAACAAGCATTTTTTTTAATTTTTAAATTGGATCTCAGGAATTAAAATAATAAAATTTTGATTTTTAATAATTAATAAAATTTAAACAAAAATTCTTTTGATTCCCCACTATGATTTTGGTTTTAAATCTAAAAAAGGTTTTTAACATAACAAAATCATGACTGTAAACCCCACTTTTTAAAAACCCCCCAGTCTCGTTATAAATAGAAAAAAAAAAATGATTTAAAATTTTTTTTCTTTAAATTTTTTAAACCCTTATTTTTTTTTTTTTAACCCCCTTGGGGTGATTCAGAAAATGTATAATTTAAAATTGGGATCCCGGGGATCAAGAATTTAAAGGGAAACGAAGAAAAATGAAGTGCTATTTTTTCCCAAAAGTGCTGTATTATCATATAAAAATACCCCTTTATTATAAAACGTTTGAAAGAATTTTTGGGTAAAGGGGTACATTGAAAATTGGGTTTTAAAATCAAAAATTTTTTTAAATCATTTTTCCTTTTACAGGGGCCCTCTAGGGCTGGTTTGTAAAACCATTTTTTTAAATTTATCTAAAAAATTTTCTAGATAAATAAAGTTAAGGCATTTCCTTTAAAAAGATTACCAAAAAATGACAAACCCAAAAAAATTTTACAATTTTTTTAATTGTTTTAAGTTTTAAACCAAAGGGAAGGGGGATGCCCAGGATACCAACCACCGCGGGAAAAAGGGGAACAGATAGGGATTAAAGAATGTGTTTTCCTAATCTTGGGGATTTACTTTTCGAGGGGGGGCATGCCTTCCTTAAACCCGGATATTTCCTCTGCAAGTTCTCTCATTTTATGAAATCCCATGTCTTCTGCAGGACCTCCACATTGCCCCTCTAATGGCAGCTGATGTTTTATACAGAGCCCTTACATTGCCCTCAATTGCAGCTCAAATCCACTACAGAGCCCTCACATTTCCCTCAGTGGCAACTCATACCCTATACTGTGCCCCTGCATTGTCCTCAGTGGCAGCTTATATTCTCTACAGTGCCCTCACATTTTCCTCAGTGACAGCTCATATCCTCTGCAGAGTCCTCCATTGCCTTCAGTGGCTACACCTTTCCTTTGGGAAGCCTCACATCGTCCTCATTAATAGCTGATATCCTATACTATACATAGTACCCACATCATTCACAATTGCTGCTCAAATTGCAATGTGCTGTGTGGCAGAGAATACATTGAATGTAAGTAAAATGCATGTAATTATTCTTTTTTCAGTATGTTGTCTTACATTGAAAGAGACCCAGAGGAGATGACAACATTCCTCAAGGAATATGCCAATGTTATTACACATATCCCTGTGCCTCCAGCTGGCCATTTAGCTGTGGTAAGAATTGTCTTTTAACCTATACCGTACTAAATTAAGTATTAGATTTGCTCTGCTTTGAAATTTCAGTACATTGTAAACTGAAGGGATGGTTTTAAAATGGTAAAATTTACCAGTCATAAAATTTACAAGTCAGCTGTGTACATGCTCAGACAGTTTAAGTGCTTAATATGACTAAGGTTTAATTAACAAGTATGCATATTTATTTCAAAAACCATACATACTATATTGAATAAAATTACATGATATAAAATTCCCATTTTCATTCTGCTTTTTGTATTGTCTAGAATTTCAGATTATACAATTTAAATGTGACTTTGATGCCTCCAACTCATCCAGACAAGCCTGTGATTGACCTTGAACTGCATTTGGTGTTTCTGTGTTTCAATGCTGAAGAGTTTCTAAAAATACTCTCCTGTATTCTCGTGGAGGAGAGAATAGTATTCCTGTCCTCAAATTATGCACTTCTCACTCTTATTATGGAGGTATAGTTCTGTCATTTTACGACTTTGTTATTAAAGATGTTAACATCGTAGATATTAAGCCATGGTTACTTTATTAGCTCCACTTTTCTAGGAGCTCTTATCTGCGTTTGTTTTGCCTATGGCTGACTTTTTTGATAAGAGCCACTTTCTCAGAAACTATAAAAGCTATTCACTTTAAACTTGGCATACATGTTTTAATTGTCATAAAAGAAAACCATTTCAAAAGGGCAGATAATCTTGAAATTATTTTTTTGCAAAGTTTTGCTTCTTTTTGTATGTCATTTCAAAAGGGCAGGTAATCTTGAAATTATTTTCTGCAAAGTGATGCCTCTTCTTGTATGTTAGCTCTTGTATGTTGTCTTTTACCCTGTTTAGTACCTAATCTTTTACCCATCGCCACATAGAGGTCTAATCCTGCCAGTAACTGTGGAGATTTTCATGTGAGGAAACTGTCAAGCTAGTTTACATATGTCAGTGGTTCTACTACTGAAATGCCCTGTTGTTTAAAATAATACATGGCTTTAAGTATGCAAGGTCTTTTACCAAAAAACCTGAAAAGAAAAGTTGCCTTATGAACCCTGCCACATCAATTTAAGTTAAAATGCATGTACAAACAAAAAATTGTAATAATTTTTCTTTCAGTCTGTGATGAATCTAGTATTACCGTTCAAATGGAGATTCACGTACTCCACGATTCTCCCATCATCAGCACTAGGATACCTGGAATCTCCAGGTACGTTCATGTATGGTGTACATTCCAGGCATAAAGAAGAAGTAGAGCAGGTAAGTGAGTTCACATACATACATACTGTCATCTTAGTGCAATAACTGATTAACTCCTATTAAATTTAGAAGGACATAACCCATTATTGCCCTAAGGTGACGATATGTACATACTGTCACCCTAATACAATAATAACTGATTTAAATCCTATTAAATTTAGAAAAACTTAACCCGTTACTGCACTAAGGTGATGATACATACATAGTGTACTATTTTCTAGAAAATATTTCTTATAAAAATGCAGGTATCCCATCAGTGGTTTTCCTCACTTTAATTGGGAAGAGGCTTAAAATATCCTCTTGATTTTGGGAAAAATTATTGTTCATTTACTAAGTAAAAAAGCTGGCAAAAGTTCAGGTTTGTGGAAAAACTGCATGATTTTAAGGGAAAAATTTTTAAATTTGGGAAGAGGTGGGGCCCTTTTAAAAGGTTCCCTTTTTTTTAAAGGTGAAAAAAAAACACTGCCGTCTAATTTAAATTTGGAAAACTGTTTTTTTTGTGTTTTTCCCCCTAAAAATAATATTCATGGGAAGAAAAAAAAGGGGTTTTGGGGAAAAAGGGTTAAATTGATAAGATGAAATTGGGTTTCCCCTGAAAAATATCTTATATGTTAAAATGGTGGAAAACCCCAGTGGTCAAGTTTTAAAACTAGAAATTAATGAAACGTTTAACCCATGGGTTTTTAAATTTCCCTCATGGGTAAGTATTGTTTTTCCCTTTAGGAAAAAACCTTTTTAAATCAAATTTCTCAGTACTTTGGTTGGGGTTCCCGGAGCCGTTTAAAAAATAGGTCTAAAAACTTGTGGCTTCTTTTAACAGTTAAACTAAAGTAAAAATTCTGTATAAACAAAGTGTCTAATGATGATTCAAGTTAAAAATTAATGTTGTAGATATTAGTACAACTTTTCACTAGTATTTTGATGGAAGTTTTACTGTCAAATGTACTGATCTAAAATTGTATTTCTTGCAGTAGGACCAGTTTATTTTGTAAATAGAAAAGAAGAAGAAAAATGTATTATATATGTTTGTAACATGAATATCTGTTCCTGTACTAATGACCTTATATTTATCATTAATTTGTCAGTATTATTTTGTTTATTAATCCATGTATTTTAGGTTGAAGGTCTGATTTTAGTAGATATTGATGAAGGAACAGTATTTATACCAGAAGATGACTCTCCAGGTACCAGCAAAAAGCCTAAATTGCTCAATTTCAAGGGTAGTTCCTCTGTACCAAGCTTACCTACAGGGAAATTGCAAAACAGTATTCAAGAATAAATGGTCACAACTCAAGATGCAATTTGATCTCATTGAAACTATAAACGGTAATGTATTTTTTCTTTTTTATCTCATTGAAACTATAAAATGGTATTGTAAAATTAAATAATATTGAAACTATTCGGTTTTGTAAAATTTTGATCTCATTTAAAACTATACGGTTTTGTAAAGTTTTGATCTCATTGAAATTATACAATAATGTATGTTTTTTTTATCTCATTGGAACTACAGGGTATTGTAAAAATTTAATCTCATTGAAACTATACGGTATCATAAAATTTTGATCTCATTGAAACTATAAGGTAATGTATGTTGTTTTTTTTATCTCATTGAAACTACACGGTATTGTAAAATTTTAATCTCATTGAAACTATGCAGTATTGTAATATTTTTATCTTAATTGAAACTATAAGGTTTTGTAAAATTTTGATCTTCTTGAGCCTATACCGTATTGTAAAATTTTGATCTCATTGAAACTATAATATTTTATTATGGTATTGTAAAATTTTGATCTCATGGAAACTATACAGTATCTGACCAAGACCCATAACTCTTTTGAAAATTCTACTTTATCTAGGCTCTTGTTTTTCTATTAAGCACTGAGAATAGTGGAGTATGCAGTCCTTCCATCAGCTCTTGTTCAATAAAGCCATTTGATGTTTTGATAAAATTATGTTTCCTTTTTAATTACAGACCATTCAATTATAACATTGAGGATCTCAGACAAAACAAAAAGAAAAGAGTTATTGCTCAGAATAAATTCATTGCAGATACATGCCTGGAGCTAATGGTCAATTTATTCAGGTAAGTTAGTAATTATTTTTTCAAGATTTATTTGAAAATTTGTGTTTGGAACTTGCCTCTGTAAAATGTTCACCCCTGACAAAACAGAATGATTAACAACAATTACCTGTAAAGGACATAAAGCAAATGCCTTGATAATTTAATAAATAATTAGAAACAATTTCTGGGGCAAGCCTTAGAAATATGTTTATCAAAGTGCACATGCGTGAGATGGTTTGTACGGAAAGTTTGTAAAATTACTGGGACCAGGCATGCAAGTTATGCGTAAATGAAATAAATAATTAGTTGTTAGGATGAATGTGATGAAATGGAATAATATAGGAATGATATAAGATAATGGATTGTATATTGGACTGTAGAGAAATATTAAATATAAATAATAGACAAATACACCAGATATATATACAAATACGAGAACAAAATAATACATAAATGCGATATTCGTGAGGAAAAACAAATAACGATCGCCTGACAATTTCATTCTATCACCCTTTTGTAATCATTTCATTCTTTCAACCCTGCGTGAAGATTTCATTCTCTCTTCTGTGCATGAACATTCAGTTCAGTCGCCCTCAGTGTGATGTAGCCAAGTGATTGAGTGATCATTGACTTCAAACCACTTGCCTGTTACTGCTGTAGGTTCAAGCTTTTGAGTTTTGTATGTCAGGAAACTATCCAGCTAGCTTACCGAACATTGGTGGTTCTACTCTGGTGCTCGTTTGAGCCGTAAATAATGCACAGAGGGGCACCTGAGGTCTTCCTCCACCTGTAAAGTTGGAAAGCAGCCAAATGACCTAACCTATCCTGTGTTTGTGCAACATAAAACCCAACCAAAAAAAAATGGGATGTGTTAGTTAAAATGTCACCATGATTCTTATTTTTACACCAGGGATGTCATATACAAGTTAAGGTTCGAACAGTTTCATTTTGATAAAGAAAAGTTTCTTGAGGAACATGCAACAGATAGAAAATTTTATCAAAAGGTAAGTTCTTCAGCACATTTAGTTTATACCAATTTTTTTTTAGTTTGATTGTGTTGGAAGCTATAAGCTTATTGAAACATGCTCAAATTCGTTCCTCGAACCAATCAGTACTTAGCAATAAGTGTAAAGTTTCTTGCTCAAGGAAACACTGGCTTGCCACTGACAGGGTATGAACCCACATGGTCAGCAATCCTTAGATTACTAGTCCTACACGTTAACCACTCAGCCATGCTGCCATTGTATTATTGGCCTTGGTCAGTGACCCTGTATTATGCTCCCAAGTAAGTGTGTGATGTTTCAACCCATATTAACTTGCTTCCAAAAGTTCAACCATAGTGTGGCAACCATGGTAACACCAGTGGAGTACGGTTGCTCTCTTTTAAGCTAAAAATTTACATGACAGTTCATTTCCCTGACTTGAAACAATTAATCAAATTGTCTAAATAACTGTGAGAGCAGACATACAGTAACATGGATTTTGACAAAATTATGGTTTTTTTCTGAACTTTTCAAGTTTTTTAAAAAATTCAAGTTCTAAGAATAGTAGAGCATGCTGTTCTGTTGACAGCTCTTGTTGTGTTGCTAAAAAATTTATTTTTAAGGATCCATTTATAATAGATCTACCTTAAATTCAGTTATATAAATTTTATGATTATATTCGATGAAGGTATTTCTGACAGACATGTTCAAGGTATTTCTAGAAGAGCGTATGAACGGCACAACTGACTATTGGTCAGATCTAGAAATGAAAACTCGAGGATTTAGTCAATCCCGATCTATGACCCCATCTAGCTAGTAAGTACAATTACTTATTTGTACATATTTTGTTTCTACATATTTTACTGATTTCATTTAGATTGATTATTTTCTGATAAAATGTATACAGTTATGGAAAAAGTTATTGTATCAATCAGCTATATATATGGCATACATAATGGTGACCATTTTTCCAGTTTTGTAATGTTTATTAGTGAATTACATATGAAGTTAGACAAATTACATAATAGTTATCAAAAATGAACAAGTTTTATATGTTATTCATTTTATAGGAAAATAAGCAATCAAATTGAAAACATCAGATAGTATAAAAACCTTTTGGAATAAAAGCAAAGTTTATATCCAGACCAACTTGGAGGCGTCTGCGATGGTGTTGTAATGACCTATCCATCACTGAGAAATTGTATATTGCTGCTCCTCTGACAGCTGTTGTTATCAGTCATAAATTGCATAATTATAATGGTAATATATATATAATATCTTTTTTTCCCTTAAAATCTTGGTACATTTTTCTCAAGGTGGATTTTCTTGTATTTTTGCTCATTGGGAGGCATGCAGCTTTAAACAATATGATTTGTTGAACTTACTAAGTAATTTAGTAATATTGCATATACATTAATGTGTATTAATGTATAGTATTTGGCAACGTTTGTTTTATTTTCAGTCGCTGTAAACCAATAGTGCCATTAGACAAGAAAGATACAACGGTTTTCTGTCTCAAGGAAATAACAGATTTAAAGATCCATATAAAAAACACAAAAATGCAGATAACCAATGCAATGGAAGTAAGTTTTGCCTTATAGTTTTGTCATACTGTTAATACAAACTGTGGTTAAGGGGGTTGACTTCAAACTACTTGCCCTTCACCATTGTTTATTGGGACTTTGGATTCTTTCATGTGAGAAAGCTATCCAGCTAGCTTATAGAACGTCGATGGTTCCACTCAGGTGCCTGTTTGTGCCTGAAATAATGCATGAAAGGGCACTTCTGGTCTTTCTTCACTAGTAAAGCTTAACTCAATAACAAGAAATTAGATGAGGAATTCTGGATGTTCCTGGTTTTTGATCCTACCTCTGTTAAGGTGATATTTCTGAAATTGATCTTTGGACATCCAGTACAAATGTATATTACTCACACTCAAAAGGTGACGACATTATTTTGATTTTGTGTTTTCAAAACTTTGTATATTGAGTTAAGCAGGCAAAAATTATAATATACTTATTTACTTCCAGCATGCGGATGACTACGATGACAGAACGTCGCTCCAGTACCTCCGAGCATTGTATAATTTTGCCGATAACGATAACATGGCTGCCATGCAAGATTTTATCAATGTATCAACTGCCAATGTCAGAATTTTACCAGCCAAGTATGTTTTTTTTTTGAGATATGAAATTTACATCTTATCATTCTTTCTCTCATAAAATTGTCATCTACAAACGAAGCTATATAGAATTATTTAGAAATTTACCAAAAAGGCTTTAACATAAAACTTAGGCTTGTTTTGTGCCCGATTTTACATTTTAAGCTTATGTCTGTTTCAAAGAAAAATTCAAGCTATCGTGAACACTTCACCATTGTCATTGTTTTGCTGCAAAGGCTTAAATGTAGCTGTTATTAAAAAGTTTTAAAAGGTATTAACATTATACTTGGAATACTACTCATCATGACAAGGGGCATAATTCTGAAAGATATATTTTTGAAGTTATGCCCCTTTTTATCTTAGAATTTTTTACAGGGAATGAGGGGTTTAAAATTTGGGGGAATTAAATGCTCTTTTGTATTTTTTTTTTTTTATAAAAAATTGGTTTAAATGTTTTTCAGTTTTCCAGACCCGCATTTATTTATCAAATTAAGAAAAACCTAGTTTCATTAAAACCAAAATGTAATTTTTTTAGAAATAAATTTTATGGTTTGACAACGCAAGGGTAAGGTAACCCAGACTAAAAAGAGAAAAGGGAAAAGGTTTTTACCAACCCTAACCCCTTTTAGCTCACCTAAGCCCAAAAGTTCTCCCTTAAATGGAACCCCCCCCTTTTTCCAAGCCCCCCAATGGGTTTCCCTATCTGTTCCCCTCATTAAAACCCGGGTTTTTATCGAAAAACATCTGCTACAACCATCGGGGATTTTATCAAAACCCCAGAATATTCCATTGTTGGGCCCCCTAATCAAGTTATAATAGATGATCCATTCTGATAGCATAAAATATTGCCTTGTAGTCTTCTATAAAAATGTATATATATATCATGCCCCTTGGGTCAAAATATGCCATTTCTTGGAGGTCAATTAATTTATATAGTTTATGAAGGGGCACACATTTAACTCTTCCATTGTGACACTGCATTGACTTAAACTATTATATCTGCCCTTCCCCCGTGGTCACTTATTTGTATAAACTTGTATAGGAAAACATATTTAAGTGTTGCTGAAAACTACAATACCCAGAGCTTAGATATTTAGCCTGTTAGCATTTTCGAGTGGACTTGTTTTAGTATTTTATGAAATATGGAGTAAAAATGACATACATGCAATGTGATGTAATAATGTGTGCCTCCTCTGCATTGAAATTTGAAAAGTTTTGCCTTTTCTACCATTATATCTCATGTGAGTGATCTAGGACTACTGCTGTCCTCTTGTTTATATTTTATAGAGTTTTATCCGACCTGTACAGCAGACTGACAGAAGAGGAGAAAACAAAATTCATGAATATAACAGGTCATGAGGTCATTCTGAATTGTATAAAAAATAAAGGAGGGGAGGGAGAGCGTCAGAGAATCAGAATGGACCCCATAGAAGTCCCTGACACAGATCTAAGTAAGAAACCTGTGTATTACTGTATAAGAAGATATTTCCTTATGTTGGAAAGTTAGCGAATTTAAACTACCACACATTTCACACAAAAATATATTAGCGATTCATGCAATGGTAGAATTTTATGACAAGTTAGTTATGCTAGAGGAAATTTTAGCGATTTTCCTCCATTTGCCAATATTTCTGCATAGATAACTTTACCACTTATACAGTATCTTGCTTGTTTCCCCCACTTACTTTTTGGATTGAACTTGCCCTTTAAAAATTTAGTAAAATTATTTATAATTGTTAATCTAAGAGATTTTATGATCAGAATTGTAAATGAATAAGCCAAAAACAGTTGAGTTTATGATAAGTTCAGATTCTATGGAATGTAAGGGTGCTAGGCACTATAGGTGACATTGCAAAAACAGCCAGACTAGGCTTTCAATTTTGCAAAATTGTCATAACTTAGATATTGATTGAACAATTTAATTCATTCTTTGACCAAACAACACATGACAAAATATTGAAATGTGACCTTCACCTTTAAATAACCTTGACCCATCTGGTCAAAATGAAAAGTTTATTCAAATTTTGATCTGTTATTTATTCATAGATTAATAAATTTTTGGACACAATGGCATGTTGGACAGCACCATCATACTGCTTGATGTGAAGTTTATGTTAACCTCTAAATGACCTTGACCATTGGGGTCAAAGTTTTTTTTCAATAAACCAGATTTGTGATAACTTTGTTATTTGTTGATGGATTTGGTTAATACATGGACAAAGCATTCAAGACAAAACTTCCAAATTAAATTGTTTTGAAATGAATAAGACCTTGACCTTTGAATGTCCTTCACCAAAGTTTTTGATTATATGAAAAATTTAAAAAGTAGTCAAGTGTGACTCCAGCCAGGGCTGTTTGTTTTAGATAACAAAGATGTATGATCAGCTATTTGTCACCGTCATTGATAGTACTAACTACGGTTACCATAGTGATGTGTTATATGACGGCAGCCCCTAAGCTCTGGAATGCCCTACCTAGAACACTTTAAAGCTGTAAAACTCTAACAGTGTTTAAGAGAGCACTTAAAACTCACTTATTTAATTTGGAATGATTATTTTTTAGGTACTTACATGAATTTTATTATTTATGTGGGTCTTTTTAACTTTTTTAAACTACATTTGATTTGAATTTGTGACTTGAACAATATTGATTTTTTTTCTTTCTTTTAAATATTGTATCATTTATCTGGTTATACTGTACAGTACTTTTGAACGTGTCAATGTGCATGAAAAAAATGCTTAAGAAGTTTGGTATATAATAATAATAATTATATTTCAGATTATCATAAATTTGATGAGATTATCTCATTAAAACAGATGTCAAATGACTACAGGACAATAAAGAACTTGTTTGAAGCTTTAACACAAGAAACAAACTCATCCACAACAGGTATTAGTTTTGTTTGAACACAATTGCATGTACTTGGAGGTATTAGTCACTTTTGAACACAATCACATGAATGTTTAGGTGTTAGTTTCGAATGAACACAATTACATGTAGATGTACATGTAGGTAGTAACTTATATTTGAAAACAATTACATGTATCTGTAATAGATGGTTAAATTAATACTTTAATATTTAAAGGATATGATACTTGAAATCAGTTTAGAGTCTGTTTCACTGTCACATTATTAAGAATTTGTATGAATGCACAATCACTGGTTTATTTACATGGCAGAAATATTAACCCCTTGTTAAATATAAATTCTCCACAAAACCATAACTTCTATTTTTGAACACAAAATGTCTGATGTTTGGAAAAGTTTTAATTTAAGGTCCTGCTACAGGTCTGTTTATTTCTAACTAACGTAAAATATTACTTTTAAAGTTCATATAAAACTATTCTAGTGGTCAAAAGATCACACTGAGAATGGCTGTGGTGTCGTGGTCGAGTGATTTACAGGTCAGACTAGTAATCTAAGGATTGCTGATGACTTGTGTTCAAACCCTGTCTGTTGAAGCTGTTGTTTCCTTGAGCAAGAATTATACATTCATTGCTTGGTACTGGTTGGTTCTTGGAACTGATTAGAGAGTGTTTCAATAAACATAAACATGTAGCTTTCAACACAGTCAAACTAAAATGAATTTGTATAAAACTAAATTTAATGGCTTGTAACTCAATTTGGATTAATATCTTTACAAAACTGAAGGACAGTCAATTCAATCCTAATTTTTCTCAGTTTAGCTTACAGAAATGGGGTTTGAGTCTTTGAGTAACAAAACCTAACTGTGATTATTAAATTTGACAAAATTATATGTAAATGTTGTAGGTAGTCATTCAAAATGCTCAGGTAAGGGAAAGGAGCAGTGCTTTTATTATATGTACCATGATTGTATGCTAATTAAACAATTTGATTTAAGATGCTTACAGTATATTTCATTACCATCACAAATACCCTTCATTAAAACCTTAAATGCTTAGCATAATGCACATAAGTAAAGTTGTTTTTGACATAAACATTAAGATCAGTAGTGCTCCCATAACTGTAGGAACTTTGAATCATTTATTAAGTATTAATTTAAAGTATAAATAAACAGTTGCGCAATCTGTATGAAAAGGAAGTAAAATGTTATTTGTCCAAATAAAACTATAGCAAAGAATTTGTGGGGCACTAGTTTTTGTGGTTTTCGTCGATCCACAAAATTTAAGATCCAACGAAATTTTATTTCGTCTGCTGTAAAATCATTTTGCATGACATTATTTACATTTTACCTTTTCTAAAAAGTAAACAATCATTTGTTTATTTTTCTATGATGGGGGGAGGTTACAGTATAAGCTATGGAAGCTGCATTAAAGAATTTAAAAAAAAAATATTTATCGGAATTTCTTTAATTATTCTCTGTATTTGAAAAAAACAACAAAAAAAAACAGCTGAGTGGCATATATTTTATCACAATGCTGATTGCAATTCCTATTGGCACCAGATCTTCCGGCCCTTATATGAATTGATTTGCTGCTTGTCATTAATAACCAGAGATACTATATAATATCATTATTTAGAAATAATGATAACACTTCCTGTTTAGAATATCAAGGGCTTTGTACCTTTGCTTGCTTCTACATTACCTGAAATAATGCACTGAAGTAATTTGAGTCATCCAAGGGTGTACTTCACCTTTAAGCCAGGTTTTTTTCTCTCAGGATTTTAAGAACGTGATCCATACTAATGGAATTTTGAATTTCCGTGATGTTTTGTTAAAAATTGGGGAAAATATGCATGACTTGAATTTCACAGTGATTAAATGAATGCAAAGAATCCTTGTTTAGGATGGCATCTTCAAACATTTAAGCACCATAACAGTGAAGAAGCCCTAATATTTTCAAAAAGATTTAAAATTTGTTATTAAATATTTTTATTTTGTATCTTTCAATTGGCAATTTTTCCTTTGGATTGGAAAAGTAATATACTATTTTCAATTGAGAATATGACTGAATATTGGCTATAAAATAAGCCAAAGAAATCCTTGTAAGCAAATATATAAATCCCCTGATAATACAATATTTGGTAGAGTGAGACCAGAAGAGAGCTTTGGAATTTTAGACATATTACTTATACATAGTTATTTTTATGTAAAATTTTAGCGATATCTGTTATGATCTCCAAGGCATTTATTAATTAAGGTCACCTGTAACTTCTCCTACACATTTAATAATAAGTGACACTTTAAATTAATCTGTCTCTTAAGTTCAAATCTAATCTTAAGTTTACATGTTAATTTGATTGCCAGTAACTCATTTTTGCTGTGTAGCCGATTTGGATTTTTCAATAAGGCTATTTTTAGCAGACCTTACAGAGAATTTAATTTACGTCATTCCGGAGTCAGTATGAATAGTTGTAAACTCATATAACCTATATTTACAGTCCACAAAAGTTTGTCTGCAAATGAAATCGCTCAATATTGTTTAAATTTTGCTGAAGTATTTTACCAAACAGTGCTGTAACTCAACTGTATGTATTAAATTTATATGTTAAATGAGCTAATTTAATGGACTCCGCCTATTAACATAATGCACTCGATTTGAATAGGCGGAGCTTATTGTAAGTCAGTTAAAGGTTATCAGCTTCACTTTGTTCGCTCGAAAAATTAATTTCTTAAAACTCTTTATATAAACATATACATAACATATAAGATATACCCAGTCAAATAACACAACAGTTAACATATTTGTAACATATTTATTATATAGCATGATAAATTCTAACTGCTTACTAGAATAAAAGTAATTTAATAAATTTTGCTGTAGATGTGTTTATAGACAATAAAGAGGTAATGTGATTAACTCATAACCTTTTGAAATTGAAAATGATTAGCCTTTGCCACCAGTATAGAGCCAGGCCAGCCTGAACATCTGTGAAGTCTGACAAGGCTCTATACTGTTGATAACTTCAGTTTCTGTATTTTTGGCGCAACTATTCAAAGAATAGGGAGAGCAGTTTTACTCACCCAGGCATCTGAGTGTCACACTTAGGTTAAGTTTTGGTATGCAAGTTCACCAGGTATCTCTATATTTACTAAATGGAATGGGTTGAAACGTCACACACATATAATAGAGCGTAATAGTAAGGTTGCTGTCCTGAAGACCAATAAATTTAACCCTTTCGCTGCCAGAGGGTTATTGTTTTAGTGATCACCTATTTGCCAGAGGGTTTTCTAAGAAATTACTATATTACTAATTAATATAATTATTATTATTTATTATCAGTATTATAAAAACTATATATGTTTCCAAATCTGTTAGTATGATAATAATTATTGTCGATGGTATAATTTTCTTTATATTTATTATTATTTTTATTATTATTATTACTAATTTATTATTATTACTATTATTATTATAGAAACGGCTAAAGCCGTCCATATGGCAAATATGCCGAAAATAACAGGGACGGCATAAGCCGTCCCTTTGGCAGTGAAAGGGTTAACTTGAATTTTGACAGAATTTCCGCTCTTTTTGAACAAAGAAAATTCTACATCTATAAAATCCATGCTATTGTTTTACTATCAAGCACAGAGAATACTCTAAAAGCACATTGACCTCGTAACCCATAGCTCTTGTTGATAATGATACATTAAACAAACTGTTTCCAAATTAAAATAAATGAATTAAGACAGTTAATGTTAAACAATGGAATGTTAATCAAGCACATGCAGTATTATAATAGCCTGAAAACTAATGTCTGTGATTACTATCACAAATAGAGGATATTGAATGAATGTAAGTTTAATACTGAATTTATTTTTGAGTTCAATGAATTTAATAGACTTACAGGTATTCAATATTTATTTATCACATACCATAAATAAAGATTTGAAGTGAAATTATTTTTTTCTTTGGCATAATGCTAACATTTACCTCATCTTAATGCTATGTTTATATAATTAAAATGATGTCACATCAAAATATATACATGGCTGTGCAATACCATTTTCACAGAGTTGCATTAATGCATGCCGCATTTATGTGATAAATAGAGGATATTGAATGAGTGTAAGTTCAATACTGAATTTATTGCACGAGTTGAATAAAATTATATTATGCGAGCCTCTGGCGAGCATAATATTATTTTATTCAACGAGTGCAATAAATTCAGTAATGAACTTACACGAATTTAATATTTTATTTATCACATACCCAAAATAAAGACCGTTTAAAGTGAAATAAGAGTCATTTTTCATTGACGCGCCTATAGTTTAAAAAAAGCTAACATTTAGCGCGTTTGTATAACGCTAATGACGTCACGTCAAAATATATGCACGGCCGTGCAATACCATATTTACGGAGTCGCAAAATCGGCACGGGTGTGTGATAAACAATTATATGTAATGATATATATTTGATGTCACTTTTACAGAGATTAAGCAGATGACCTTCCAGATATTTGTGTGTTGTTGGGAGGACAATCAGATCCAGTGCAAAAAGGTCAAGTTAGAGGAGAACACACTCTCCGAGGAGGAGACAATCCTCAAAATCTCAACACTCATCAAAACAGACTATGGTCTTGGTAGAATGGGGCTCACTGATAAAAGGTTGATTATTATATTATGTACATTGTAAATATTCAAAACTCCTTATAGCTAACCTAAACTTAAATTTTAATGTGATGTGTCAAAGAAGCCATTTTGAAACATTTGTCCATGACATTATATGGGCTAAAACTTTGCCAAGAACATTAACCCTTTCCCTCATGATGAAAAATGGCCATTTTCATTGAAAAGCCTCCAGTGCTGTCCAAAATTTTCTTGATGATGAGGGGGACTACCGCCCCCCTTCAAACCCCCCAAACAGAACGGGGCACATGCACCTTTCTGGCAACCCTCTGATGTATCTTTTGGATGGGGGGCGGCACCGAAAAAGTGCTCACTTTTTAGCTCGACTTTTCTATGAAAAGGGGAGCTATCCTACTCGCCCCGGCGTCGGCGTCGGCGTTAGCGTCGGCGTTGGCGTCACACCTTGGTTAAGTTTTTCGTACCACCCCACTTTATTTCAGAAGTATTACAAGTATGGCTTTGAAACTTACCATACTTGTTCACCATCATAACCTCCATCTACAGACAAGAGTACATAACTCTGTCAAGGTTTTTGACAGAATTATGGCCCTTTTTTGACTTAGAAAGTGTATTGAGCTTGGTTAAGTTTTTTGTACCACCTCACTTTATTTCAAAACCATTGGAGGTATTGCTTTGAAACTGACCATACTTGTTTACCATCACGACCTTCATCAACAGACAAGAGGACATAACTCTGTCAAGGTTTTTGACAGAATTATGCCCCTTTTTGACTTAGAAAATACATTGAATATGGGTAAAATCCACTTATTGCCTTAACCCTTTGAGATATTGCTTTGAAACTTTTAATGCTATTTCACATCATTACCCCCATCTGTACGCAAGAGAAGGTAACTCTGTCAAGGATTTGTTTTAAAAATTAAGGCCTTTTATCGACTTAGAATCTTGGTTAAGTTTTTAGTACCAGTCCACTTTTTGACTGAACTGTTTGAGATATTAATTTGAAAGTTGGAATACTTGTTTACAATCATGATTCCCAAACATGTCCAGGAGAAGGTAATTCTGTCAAAGATTTTATTTGAATTATGGCCCTTAACTGTCAATGTTTTGTATTATAGGCAAGCACTAAAAAACTTAAAAAATCTAAAAAAATTCATTCCTATCCACTTGTTCACTTTACCATAAATTATGTCATATAAACATTGCTGTAATATTCAAGGGTATCAAAAATACAAGTACAAAAATATACTGCTTCCTTGGCATAGATTTCTTGAAAAATTATGTTATTATGTCATTTACCAAGGTGTTCTGAGTGACGTAAAAATACCTTATTCTCTCAAAGTGTGGTTTAATACTATTAAATTTATTTAAGGCTCAACTCAGTTTTTTTTTCTTTCTTACCAGCCCTCTTTTGACTTAAACATTTCAAACTTTGCTGCAGTGTTCAAGGGTATCACACAATTCAGTAAAATAATTCTTCACTAAATATCTTAATGCTCATGGCCATTGTTCACTTTAAAAATACAGAGATTCTTGTATTGCCTTTTACTGCAAAAACTTTTTTTATTGGCAAGCAATAAAAAAGTCGAGCGCGCTGTCTTACGGACAGCTCTTGTTAGCTCACCTTTCACAAAGTGACAGGGTGAGCTTTTGTGATCGCTTTTCATCCGGCGACCGTCCGTCTTCCGTCCGTTGTCGGTCCGTAAACTTTTGCTTTAAATGACATCTCCTCATAAACCACTAAGCCAATTTCATCCAAACTTCACAGGAATGTTCCTTTGGTGGTCACCTTTAAAAATTGTTCAAAGAATTTAATTCCATGCAGAACTCTGGTTGCCATGGCAACCGAAAGAAAAATCTTTAAATATCTTCTTTTAAATAACCCTAAGAGCTAGAGCTTAGATATTTGGCATGAAACATCTTCTAGTGCGTGTCTACCAAGTTTGTTCAAATAAAAGCCCTGGGGTCAAAATTGGCCCCACCCCAGGGGGTCATTGATTTTCCCTATATGCATATAGTAAAATCTCTTCTTTTAAAGAACCCAAAGAACTAGAGCTAAGATATTTAGCATGAAACATATTCTTATGAGTGTCTACCAAGTTTGTTCAAATTAAAGCCCCTGGGTCAAAATTGGCCCTGTCCCAGGGGTTCATTGATTTTCCCTATATCCCTATAGTAAAAACTTAAAAAATCTTCTTTTAAAGAACCCAAATAGCTAGAGTTTAGGTATTAAGCATGAAACATCTTCCAGTGAGTGTCTACAAAGTTTGTTCAAATAAAAGCCCTGGGGTCAAAATTGGCCCCACCCCGGGGGTCATTGATTTTGCTTATATGTGTAAAGCAAAAACTTAGAAATCTTCTTTGAAAAAAAAACAAATAGCTAGAGTTTAGATATTAAGCATGAAACATCTTCTAGTAAATATCTACAAAAGTTGTTCAAATAAAAGCCCTGGGGTCAAAACTGGCCCCGCCCCAGGGATGTCATTGTATTTAACTATATGTGTATAGTAAAAACTTAAAAAATCTTCTTTTATGCTAGAGTTTAGATATTTGGCATGAAACATCTTCTAGTGAGTGTCTACCAAGTTTGTTCAAATAAAAGCCCTGGGGTCAAAATTGGCCCACGCCCTGGGGGTCATTGATTTTCCTTATATGTGTATAGCAAAAACTTAGAAATCTTCTTTGAAAAAACCCAATTAGCTAGAGTTTAGATGTTAAGCATGAAACATCTTCTAGTGAATATCTACAAAGTTTGTTCAAATAAAAGCCTTGGGGTCAAAACTGGCCCCGCCCCAGGGGTGTTATTGTTTTTAACTATATGTGTATAGTAAAAACTTAAAAAAATCTTCTTTTAAAAAACCCAAATGAGCTAGAACTTAGATGTTTAGCATGAAACATCTTCTTATCGGTGTCAACCAAGTTTGTTCAAATAAAAGCCCATGGGTTAAAATTGGCCCTGGCTGGGGAGGGCCTATATGCAGGTGAGCGAATTCAGGGCCATCATGGCCCTCTTGTTTTAGCAACATTTCTCAAACGAAAACATGTGTTTGGGGCCCAAATAGGACATTTTTTCACTATTTGAGGCCTAAAATAGGGGGGGGGGGGGGGGGGGTATTGAAAGTTTGTTGTTTCGCGTATATATGAGGTAATTTACCGTAAAGGGTTAAATTATAAAAAAGAAAGTATACTTGTAATTTAATTGAAAATCCTTTTTTTTGTAATTCTTTAAGTCTGAATTGAATTAACAGCTGTTAAACCCTCCTCAGTTTTGGGCCAATAGAAATTATCATTTTTCGAAAAATTTAGTTTGATCTGAATATTTGAAAAAATGGTTATATATTATGCAGATTATTTTTCCTGAGTGACGTATCAAACAACTATCGAGAGATTGTGAAGTTGAGAGAAATCAAAGATTTGGAACAATCCGAGCATAGCAGTTTATTCAGCATATTTAGTAGGGTGCAAACACTCAAGATACACAGATTAGGCGAGTACAAAATTTTGTATATAAGCCAAATATCAGAAATTGGCCAAAAAGTTTGTAAATTTTTAAAAAAGTCTGATACTCCTACACATTTATCCCCAAAAACAAAAAAGGGTTTTTCATTTAAATTTTGTTTAGATTTTTTGATTTAAATTCAATTTAGGAATTTGAATTTAGCTTCATTTTTTAAGGTTCTGTCCAATACAAGGGGTGGTGGTTTGGTTTTTCCCTCGGTTTACGGCAGTAAACCCAAATTTGGATTTTTCCAAAACCCAATTCAGTAAGACATCGTCCTCTGTGGTTGTAAAAGTAATGCAGTACTATTTCCTCATTTTCCCCAAGAAACTAATAACGTTTTTTTGGTAACTGAAAATTTGTATCAGTGGTTTCCCCTTATCACTCACACTAAAAGTACTCCCCTGTCCTTTAAAGGGAATGGGTTTTTCCCCAATTAAAAGTCAAAACGCTCTACCTATTGGGCTACCCATTGGTTTTTAGCAATAAAATAAGAATGTTTCAATATAAAATAACCGTGTTTAGCCAATTTACAGAAGAGACTTCACAGGTTCCATTTTGCGCGTGAAATGATAAGGAAATGGAAAGCAACTTTTCTCAAAGATACAAACTAACAGTCATGTCTTCTTTACTTAAAAAATGATCAGATTACCAAATTTTGTCATAATCTTATTTAGGCAAAGAAACTTTATCTTAAAGGCACAATAAGCCTCAGAAAAACATTAGTTGTTATAAATATGTGATGACTTATGTTTTCATACTGAATTTAGACTATGTAAGATGTTTAACAGCTGAAAAAAAGTTGTACTGGATGTGCAGTAATATTTTTCGTAAAGATGTAAACAAAGTAGTATTTTGACTTCCATACAAAATACTAAATCACTTTAAATATACCAATTGCTAAAAAGCAAAAAAAAATTCATTTATCTTGTAAATATTTGAAAAGTGTAACTAGTTTTTGTTTGGTTTTTTTTGTTGGTTTTTTTTTTCAGAAATAAAAATGAAAGCATTTTTGGGACTAAATGGGCCTTTAACTTTATCAAATATGTACTATGTACTGCCATGTGATTTCCAATCAATAGATGGGAGTTAATTTTGTATGCAAAGATATTTATTTTAAATTATTATATGTAGGAAAGGGAACAAGTCCGTTTACAGCTTATTTAAAGGAGGAGCGGAATTGGTGGTATATGGTAATTAGAGAGATGTGGGCGGGGAAAATTGTGGCAGAGGCAATGAAGGACGTAATGATGGTACAACATGCTATACAAAACACACTTCTCATTGACGCCATAATTGCAAGGTTGCATAAATCAATTCAGAATTGTCTATATATTGTACATTGATTTAAGAAAAAATAT
>NW_026852992.1:0-13671 GCF_026571515.1 Ruditapes philippinarum
AAAGACGATAATAACTTTTTTTATTAAATTGTTTGAACTTAAGGAAATAGAATACATTTAGAACTGAAGGAAACAGAATATATTTAAAAGCTGTCATATAAATTTACAATTAAACAAATTTTATAACTTGTTGACGATGAATATGCCTTTTAGCTTTTTTAACAAAACCAAATCTCATATCATATCTAATGGTGTGTATTACATTATTACGAAATACACAAAGTAACCGCTTCATTGATAATTACGTCATTTTATTGAAATACATCTAGTTGAGAGTTTTACTTTTAACAAGTTTTATGATTGAAAAAGATGATGATAAAGGATCCATCAATGGTGAAACAAATGAAATTGGTTTAATTTTCATAGATAATATTTTCTAACATTCTCCCTATTACAGAAAAAAAATATAATTATTTTCACTATCACAATTTGGTGCAGAAATAAATATAAAGATAATTACATTTAAATTCCTTTTTTAAAACAAAAGATGTACAGCTGCAGACATTTTAATGCTTTTAGGCAACTAAAAATTGTTTTTGAAAGTTTGTTTTGGGCTTCATAATAATGCTAACATTTTGGGATGACAGAAGACTATGTTAAATTAACAATTTCCCTTTGTCGCTTAATTAAATACCTATATTTCTGTCTCCGCTCAAAGGTATGGTGTAAACATTGTATTACGTAGAAAACCTCACGTCGCATCATTAGCAAAATACATGTAAAGTAGGATAGACTGTGTGGAATTTTCCACAGAAAACATGAAATAAAATCAAGCATGACAACCGATCATAACAGCGAGTAAATTTAAAATTAAATGACCGATTGGGGACCGACCGTCTGTGTAACTGGGCCCTGATATAGGTTGCCGTCGGTTATTTTTAAAATATTTTCACCGATCGAGAATTTTAAACGTGTTTAAAAATCCCAATCGGTAATTTTTCACCGATGAAACTTATCTTTCCTCAATAGCAGTTGATAGGTGGAAAACAGGTGACCAATAGGTGATATCGGTGTAAAATACGTTGTGATCGGTTCACTCCATAATTTGTCTAAAAAAACTACCGATCAATCAACGATGGCTTGTGTAATTGGGGTGTTACAAAAGTAATGTAAATAGTTCTTGTCCCAAAGGTTACGTAGTTAACATAAACTGACGTATATAGTTAACTTTTTCTGATTTCAATGCCAGAAGCTAACATATTTGTCATGAAACAAGTCATAGCAAATATCTACAAAAATTTTGAAAATTACTTTTAGTCCCTGTTTCATAATGATGATAACATGTTTGTCTCACGGAAATAGCCTTCATATGCAACGAAAAGAATGGCTTTGTATAAAATAAAAACTGAGTGTTCTTATTAAATATATTCTAATGCAAATAAGAAATCCGGTAAAGCAAACTTCAACATGTATCAAACTTAAATTAATATAAAATCAAAAAATCGAGATGGTAAAAGTGTTTTATATTTTTACAAATTGTTTATTATATATCTGAAAATGTTTTTGATTTAAGTTTTTTATTGTCCTAACGCATGTATACTGGTTTAGTTGTCGCAAAGGATGCCTGTGAAAAAGGGATTATGTTTTACATTCATGTATTTATAAAAGATGAACAAAACGATGATCACTTGTTACTTAACGTCACCTTAAATGAAAAAATCTTTAATAATTTACACAAACAAACTCGCTTCATGAGAAAGTATATATTTTTTCTCTAAATAAGTTATAATGGAGCAAAAATGCCCTTTTCCTTTGTACACCAACACAGTGTAGGTCATATTGCGCCGAAGCATGAACGATGATTTTGACTAACCGCAGGTGTTACAAACTTTAAGTAAAACCAGTCGTCAAAACCAACACACCTGCTGGAGCTAAGACATTGCATTGTCTCTAATAATTCGAACTCATTTTGTCGCCTACTACAATTATACGTATTGTTGCCCATAATGGTTTGTTCTCCTTAAGAAATACACTTAGGAGAAATTTCAATCGATCCCTGGATTTTTTAGTTTCAAATTTGATCAAAGAAATATTTTTAAATATACACATTGAGTTAAAAACATATAACAATAATACCAAATGAAATTATGAAATACTATTTAGCAAGGCATTTATTATTGTTATACTGAATGACAGAACTTTGTATTCTTTCTCTCATGTAAGCGTTGTTAGTTTTTATGAGTCAATACATTATTTTTTACATAGTGATAACGCTAGGTTAGGAGTGTGTAATTAAGGAACCAACATTGATAAACTTTGAAGGGACTTGACTGAAATAATAAGAAACATTCAGGTCCAAAAAATGTTGTTCCAATGCAGCGACATTTGGTTTTGGTTAATAATAATCAATTACAATTGCACATGATAGTTCTCATTTTTTAATGCAATACATCTTTTTTTTCAGAAGGTCACACTATCCTCAAATAAATGTATTGCAAGTTGTAAACTAAAATATCATTAATTTTGTTTTTACAGGTAAATGAAATGAAATACGAAATTTTCAAAGACTATCCTGGAATTATTTTTAGAGAATCGTCTTTATTCCTATTGTAACTATTGAAGTGCAACTGTATATGTGCAACTGTACAGGTTTTATTTGTTTGGTTTTTTTCGGCACGCTAACACATAACTGGCCATATCGTGCCGAATGCTATTATAGGCTTAAAATGTTATGTAAAACTTTGTAAATGGCAATAAAAAGAATCAATTAAATCCTTAAATATGTCTTTCAAATAATAAATGATGTTTTTGATGGAATAGTATTAAAGAGTTCGTTGAGTGAATTTACACAATAAAAATCTATTATGGCCTGTGAAAAATCATGACATTCAAGAAGGAAATGTTTTACAGTAAAATATTCATTACAAGCTTCAAAGAAAAGGTCATTGTCATTCGAGAGGAGATAAGAGTGGGTAATTTTAGTGTGTCCAATTCGGTATCGAAGAAGAACTGTTTGATCATGGCGGTTTGAAAGAGATAGAGATGGTGACACATCAAGAGATGGGTTAATATCGTGAAGTTTATTACAAGCGGCATTGTTCCAATTTGTTTTCTATTCAGATGATACAAGTTTATTTATAGCCGGTCTGAAAAACAATAAATCAGTTCTTTGAAAATTTAATGATTGTTTAGCTAAAGCATCTACTTTTTCATTTCCTCGTATACCTACATGACTTGGAATCCAATATAATTTAACATATTTTGTTTTGAGTATATCATGAAATTGTAAAGAAATTTCCTTATCAAGATATTGTCAGATATCTATTATTTATAATAGATATTAAAATAGAAAGCGTGTCAGAAAATATCACAAATTTATCACGGGTATGCTGTACCATAAATGGCAATGCTAAATCTACAGCTTTTGCTTCAGCAGTAAAAATTGATGCATTATCTGGTAACCTCGTACATGTACTAGATGTAAATTTATTTCAAAACACAGGTCAGAAGTACTTACGAAATGGTTGTTTGTAACAGCTTTCGCAAGTAATAAAAAATGTAATAGCAATACTTACATTTTTGAAAAACAAAATATTTTTTATTATTTAAGTAAATGTATAAATGTGGTATGTAAAATTTTATGTAAAATAATTTTAATCTTACAGTTTGTAATGTTTTGCAAGACAATCAGCATTTTAACTCAGTTTTAAACTGTTTACAATTACTTATTACTCACAGGTTCAATATCTTCTAGAAAAATATTAGGCAAAGTCTTATGTTTGATATGAAGTAAAGAATAATTAAGGAACAAACCAACATTATAAGAGACATCCAAATAACAAAACGATACAATGTTCGAAGACAGGCATTCATTGATACGTCGATTATCATTGCTTAATATGAAAACATGTTCAATTAAAACTGTTTGATTTAATCTTAAATTCGGTTAATGAACGAGATATAAATTGCTTTCGTGGTAATGATGCTTTTTAGTAACTGATTGTTAGTAATTGATGGTTATTATATCCATTTGTAAATTAAAGGATATTCTAATGACTTCTTTAGATTGTGAAATGTTACATGAGACGATGTACCTTACATATCACGACAGAAAAATCCACTTGAGTTATATAGAACCATCAAAGGAATTCGATGAAAGAAATAAATTTGACAATTTATGAAACTAATTTTTAAAAATGTTAAAGGAAACTAGCTTTTTCTCGTTAGTGTTATTTTTGGTATTAAATGTGATTATTAAGGTCCAAAAGTTAAAAACATAATTTTTTATAATTCATACATAGATCATTTGGGACATTATAAACGGAAAACTATGCAAAGTATTTTAACCTTTTACCCCATGAGCATATTGCGAAAAATGGCCGTTTTCATTGAAAAGCCTCCTGTAACAAGTTCAAACTGCTATGAAACTATGAAAAATGCTTCAATACTGCCGAAACTTGGCACAAATGTTGACTACACCATAGCCTCTGTAACAGCATGCTCAATCGTAAATTTCCTGTTACCATGGCAACGGGGGAAGTCTCAAAATTGCCAAAAATCACTATTTTTGCATTGTTTTTCCCATCAAAACTGATTTCAAAGTGCTGCTATTTCTCAAAGAATTGAGATAGAGTAAAAGGCATTTCAGCGTCTACTAGTTACCCTTAGATCGACCTGAGGCCATTTTTAGCCTGTCACATGTCTAAATTTTTCTTGGCGATGAGGGGGACTCAGCCCCCATTCAAATCCCCCAAACAGAAGGGGGCACAGGCCTCTTTTGGCAATCCCCTGATGTAACATTTGGATGGGGTACGGCGCCGAAAAAGTGGTCACTTTTTTAACAACATTTCTCAAACGAAAACCAGTGTTTGGGGCCTAAATAGGGCATTTTGTCACTGTTTTAGGCCTCAAAAGGGGGGGGGGGGCAAAAAGCCGTCGAAACACGATTATATGAGGGAAAAGGTTAAAGAAATATTATCCTGGAATAAAATTGAAACTCGATTATTTGCTGGGATTCTTAGCCCAATATAACTTAAGCAAACCGAACGCTCATTAAAATAATTGTAATGGAAAATTTATATAGTTTTAAATTTGTTAAACTTACACAATGGTACAATGCATTTTATCAAATGAGAACTCACTCTGAAAATTTATTACATTACAAAAACTTTTAGATTCTTCTCATTTCTGTTAAATAATAGAAAGAATTCAAATAAATTTCTGTATCCTGAATGACTTAATTATATTAAAGGATTCTTGGACTCTTGTTTTACATTGGTTTCCAGTCCGTAAATTTCCTTATTCAGGAAATCATTTTTGGTAAAAATTACAACTGATTTGAAAACTTTTGGACATTTATTGTGTACAACGAATCAATAACATTTCGCTGTTTCACGTTAATGCCTTGTCAAACTAGATAGCTGAAAAGTTGACAGAAACTAGATAATTTACTATGACCATGCATTTATTTATAAGATAAATGGAAATTATTGTTTGATAATTGTCATTTGAGTACTTGATCATGTCTGTCTGACGTAATGAATTCAAGTCTGGCTTTGCAGCATAAAATATGAAAAAAGACTTTATAACATACACATAGTTTAACTAGTTATATCATTGTATAATGTACAAATTACTCAAATGATGCTTTGAATAGCAAGGGTTTAATACCGCACTAGCAGCTCAAGGGATGCGGAATCAGCTGCAAAATTAATGATGCGGTATTGATTACGTTCATAAGCTAGCTAGATAACATTCTCACATGAATCAATCCGACGACTCTTGCACGGCTAGATTCTACAGCTGTGACAATCAAGTGGTTAGAAGTAAACGACGCCCAATATATAGTTCTCTATCAGAACTTATCTTCTGTAAATTTAAAGACAAATAATAAATGAAGCAACAAAAAGATGAAATGAGTAAACCTATAACACATTTTCATGTAAAGCAAAGTTAGCAATTATATGTTATGTGAATCATATTGTATTTTCAAACATCTCAAATTTCTAATATTAGGTAACTAATTGTTGAATGAATCTTAAATCAATATCAATATGTTATCAATACATTAATTTTAAACAATTTGTTACTTGGTTGTGGAATTTTACAGATGCGCGGCCTTAAATGTCATACCCAATTTGCACAAACCGAATTAATGACAAGCTTATATATCACATAAATCACGCCGCAGGAGTGAAATAAAGTCATGAAATAAAAATGGGTCACTATATAATCTTAATATTGCTTGTTTTGTTTTGTTTGTTTGTTTGGATTTTTACGGCACGTCAACACATAACTGGCCATATCGTGCCGAATGCTGTAATAGGCTTAAAATGTTATGTTAAACTTTGTAAATGACAATTAGATCCTAGAATACAAGTTTATCTCTTTCAAATAATCAATTATGTTTTTTGATGGAATTGTATTAAAAAGTTCTTTGAGTGAATTTACAGAATAAAATCTATTACGGGCCTGTGAAAAATCATGACATTCAAGAAGAAAATGCTTGACAGTAAAATTTTCATTACAACCTACACAGAAAGGGGCATTGTCATTTGTAAGGAGATAAGAATGGGTAATTTTAGTGTGTCCAATTCGGCATCGAAGTAGAACTGTTTGATCACGGCGGTTTGACAGAGATAGAGATGGTGAGACAACAAGAGATGGGTTTATATCGTGAAGTTTATTAAAAACGGCATTGTCCCAATTTGCTTTCCATTCAGATGATACGAGTTTATTTATAGCCGGTCTAAAATCACAAGCAGGTAACAATAAGTCAGTTTTTTGAAAATTTAATGATTGTTTAGCTAAAGCATCTACTTTTTCATTTCCTCGTATACCTACATGGCTTGGAATCCAATATAATTTAACATATTTTGTTTTAAGTATATCATGAAATCGCAAAAGAAGTTTCTTTACCATGATATTGTCAGATTTTTTATTTTTAATGGATATTAAAACAGAAAGCGAGTCAGAAAATATCACAAATTTATCGTGGGTATGCTGTGCTATGTATGACAATGCTAAATCGATAGCTTTTGCTTCAGCAGTAAAAATTGATGCATTATCTGGTAACCTCATACTAGATGTAAAATTATTTTCAAACACAGCCGCACCTACTTTGCAACCTTCTTTTGAACCGTCCGTATAAATATGTATAAAATCTTCATGTTCTTCCTTAATTGCTAGAAACTTCTCTTTGAAATATTCAGGTGAATTTGATGCCTTTTTTTATATTTGAAAGGTTAATATTTATTTCCGGGGAATTATAAGTCCAAGGTGGAACATCCTCATCGTCATTTTGAAGGATACTGTCTGGATTAATTTTAAGTTTATCTAAATCATCTTTTAAACGAAGGCCTAATGGTTTAATTTCCTTTGGTTTGCTTACAAATTTTTCAGTATAACTTGGTTTGAAAATAACATTTTTAGCTGGATTTTTCCTATTAGATGAAATTCTAGTTGCATACTGAAGTGATAGTTTTTTACGACGAAGATAAAGCGATGGTTCCCCAGCTTCCGCATATAGACTTTCTACAGGTGAAGTGCGAAAAGCACCTAAAGCTAAACGTAAACCCTGGTGATGTATAGTATCTAGCATTTGAAGATATGATTTTCTTGCGGACCCATATACTACAGAACCATAATCTAATTTTGATCGGATAAGACTTCTGTATAATTTCAGTAATGTGGAAGAATTTGATCCCCAATTTGTACTTGATAAAACCTTAAGTAAATTTAAAGCTTTTAGGCATTTAGTTTTCAAATGTTTAATATGTGGTATAAAAGAAAGTTTTTTATCAAATATAATTCCTAGAAACTTAGCTTCATCAACTACTGGAATTTTAGAACCAGATATGTAAAGTTCAGGGTCATTATGTTGTTTTCGCAATCGGCAGAAATGAACACATTGAGTTTTTGACTTTGAAAATTTAAACCCATTTTCTATTGCCCACTTCTGAATGTTATCTAAATTTTGTTGAAGTTGCCGTTCAATTGTTCTCATGCTTTTCGATCGATAGCAGATAAGAAAATCGTCTACATATAGAGAACAATCTATGCCTGGTGTAAGAGCGCTAGCAATATTGTTTATTTTAAGGCCAAAAAGTGTAACAGAAAGTATGCTTCCTTGAGGAACACCTTGTTCTTGTTGGTGATCCTCAGAAAAAGTTGAACCAAGTCTTACTTTAAAGTGCCTATCGTTTAAAAATCCAGAAATGAAAAGAGGAAGTCTGATTTTAAGTTCAACATTCTTAAGATCTTTTAGGATACCATATTTCCAAGTAGTATCGTAAGCCTTCTCAAGATCAAATCAAAGAAAACACCAGGTGTTGTTTATTTACAAAGGCTTCTCTAATAAAAGTTTCAAGTCGTACAAGATGATCGTTTGTACTTCGCTGTTTACGAAAACCTGACTGAAAATTAGTAATAATTCCATTATTTTCTAGATACCAAACTAACCGATTATTTATCATTCTTTCGAATGTTTTGCAGAGGCAATTTGTCAGTGAAATTGGGCGATAATTTGTAGGGTCAGTTGAATCTTTTCCAGGTTTAGGGATAGGAATAACCAACGCATTTTTCCAAGTGTTAGGAAATTCACCAGAAACCCAAATTCTGTTAAAAATTTCAAGAAGCAAGTCAAGAGATTGGGGCGGTAGGTGTTTAAGAAACTGGTAGTAAATTTCGTCGGGGCCTGCAGCACTGTCTTTTGCAGTTTTAATTGAATGAATTAAGTCGTCAATAGAGAAAAGGGAATTATAGTCTTCGTCATTTCTTGAAGTAAAATTAATATGTTCTTTCTCAGCTTTACATTTGTTTTATTGAAATTCATTTGAATAATTGTTTGAAGAAGAGTTCTTTTCAAATGTTTTAGCCAAAGTTTCTGCAATATCCGTTTTTGTTTTGGCATATTGGCCATCACCAGTTTTTAAGTGAACAATTGGACTCTTTTTATACTTACCACTTACTTTCCGTACTGCATCCCAGACTTTCTTAATAGGAGTATATGAATTAATATTTGAAACATATGATTGCCAGGATTTGCGTTTAGACAAACGAATTGATCTTCTAGCTTTAGCTCTAAATATTCTATAATTTTCAAGGTTTTCTGGTGTAGGGCGATGTTCAAACTTTTTTAGTGAAGCTTTACGTATGCGAACAGCTTTTTTACATTCATCGTTAAACCATGGCTTTTTGATTTTGTTACTATTATTTTTTGTTAATGGAACAACTTTGCAGGCAATAGTATGTAATGCTGAAGAAAACGTTTCAGCTATATCAGCAGAAGTGAAATTAAATTCATTTTTTGTTAGATCAATGGAACAGAGCCTAGAAAATGTTTCCCAATCTGCTTTCTTAAATTTAAAAAATTGACGTCTTTCATCTGGTATAGAGTCATTTGATGTTAGTAACAATGGAAAATGATCACTGCCGTACTGGTCATCTAACACTTTCCAATCGAAGTCCAAGAATATAGCAGAGTGGACAATCGAGAGGTCGATGCAAGAAAACGTACCTGTAGCTGGATGTAAATATGTAGGTGACCGATTGTTTAATAAACAAAGCTGAAAGTTATCTATCAATTTTTCAGTTATATTACCCTTGTTATTTGTAGATGTACTGCCCCACATAGGATTATGAGCATTAAAGTCGCCTTAGAGAAGAAAAGGTGATGGTAATTGTCGAACAATACTCTCAAGTTCATCACTTGTTACCGTTATATTTGGAGAAAGGTATAGAGAACAAATTGTTAGAGGTCGATGTAAGGTCACCTGCACAGCTGTGGCTTGTAATCTTGTATTAAGTTTTAGTTCTTTTTGTGGAACGCAATTTGCGATAGCAATGCTTGTACCACCTGATGTTCTGGCGTTACAAGTGCATATATAGTTATATAGTGTATAACCTTTTATAGTGATATTATCTTTAGGAGATAACATGGTCTCCTGAAGACATAACACATTTGGAGATAATTTTGATAAAAGTAGAAGTAGATCATTATAATTTGACTTTAGACCACGGCAATTCCATTGTAGGATAGAATGATTTCTATTATCCATTTTAAAGAAAATTTATATCATTTAGGAAACTTTATTGGACTTCTGCTATTCGGAGTTGGAGGAGGGGAGAGGTATAGATCCTCATCCTCCATCAATTGGGTGTCGTGAAGTGGATCGAACCGATTTTCTGTGTTGATCGGGTTCCGCATTGCTTTTTTCAACCGATCTGTGATGACAATTCGCTCTTTAGGCGATTGTTTTTGAATTTGTTTGTTTGTTTGGATTTTTACGGCACGTCAACACATAACTGGCCATATCGTGCCGAACGCTATAATAGGCTTAAAATATTATGTAAAACATTGTAAAGGACAATAAAAATGAGTCAACTAGATCCCAGAATACAAGCCTATCTCTTTTAAATAATCAATTATGTTTTTTGATGGAATTTTATTAAAAAGTTCTTTGAGTGAATTTTCAGAATAAAATCTATTACGGGCCTGTGAAAAATCGTGACATTCAAGAAGAAAATGCTTGACGGTAAAATTTTCATTACAACCTACACAGAAAGGGGCATTGTCATTTGTGAGGAGATAAGAGTGGGTAATTTTAGTGTGTCCAATTCGGCATCGAAGTAGAACTGTTTGATCACGGCGGTTTGACAGAGATAGAGATGGTGACATATCAAGAGATGGGTTTATATCGTGAAGTTTATTAAAAACGGCATTGTCCCAATTTGCTTTCCATTCAGATGATACAAGTTTATTTATAGCCGGTCTAAAATCACAAGCAGGTAACAATAAGTCAGTTTTTTGAAAATTTAATGATTGTTTAGCTAAAGCATCTACTTTTTCATTTCCTCGTATACCTACATGGCTTGGAATCCAATATAATTTAACATATTTTGTTTTAAGTATATCATGAAATCGCAAAAGAAGTTTCTTTACCATGATATTGTCAAATTTTTTATTTTTAATGGATATTAAAACAGAAAGCGAGTCAGAAAATATCACAAATTTATCGTGGGTATGCTGTGCTATGTATGACAATGCTAAATCGATAGCTTTTGCTTCAAACCTTGATAAAACGTTCTTTCTCAGCTTTACATTTGTTTTATTGAAATTCATTTGAATAATTGTTTGAAGAAGAGTTCTTTTCAAATGTTTTAGCCAAAGTTTCTGCAATATCCGTTTTTGTTTTGGCATATTGGCCATCACCAGTTTTTAAGTGAACAATTGGACTCTTTTTATACTTACCACTTACTTTCCGTACTGCATCCCAGACTTTCTTAATAGGAGTATATGAATTAATATTTGAAACATATGATTGCCAGGATTTGCGTTTAGACAAACGAATTGATCTTCTAGCTTTAGCTCTAAATATTCTATAATTTTTCAAGGTTTTCTGGTTGTAGGGCGATGTTCAAACTTTTTTAGTGAAGCTTTACGTATGCGAACAGCTTTTTTACATTCATCGTTAAACCATGGCTTTTTGATTTTGTTACTATTATTTTTTGTTAATGGAACAACTTTGCAGGCAATAGTATGTAATGCTGAAGAAAAACGTTTTCAGCTTTATCAGCAGAAGTGAAATTAAATTCATTTTTTGTTAAGATCAATGGAACAGAGCCTAGAAAATGTTTCCCAATCTGCTTTCTTAAAATTTAAAAAATTGACGTCTTTCATCTGGTATAGAGTCATTTGATGTTAGTAACAATGGAAAATGATCACTGCCGTACTGGTCATCTAACACTTTCCAATCGAAGTCCAAGAATATAGCAGAGAGTGGACAATCGAGAGGTCGATGCAAGAAAACGTACCTGTAGCTGGATGTAAATATGTAGGTGACCGATTGTTTAATAAACAAAGCTGAAAGTTATCTATCAATTTTTCAGTTATATTACCCTTTGTTATTTGTAGATGTACTGCCCCACATAGGATTATGAGCATTAAAGTCGCCTTAAGAGAAGAAAGGTGATGGTAATTGTCGAACAATACTCTCAAGTTCATCACTTGTTACCGTTATATTTGGAGAAAGGTATAGAGAACAAATTGTTAGAGGTCGATGTAAGGTCACCTGCACAGCTGTGGCTTGTAATCTTGTATTAAGTTTTAGTTCTTTTTGTGGAACGCAATTTGCGATAGCAATGCTTGTACCACCTGATGTTCTGGCGTTACAAGTGCATATATAGTTATATAGTGTATAACCTTTTATAGTGATATTATCTTTAGGAGATAACATGGTCTCCTGAAGACATAACACATTTTGGAGATAATTTTGATAAAAGTAGAAGTAGATCATTATAATTTGACTTTAGGCACGTTTGGCAGCCGTAAATTCCATTGTAGGATAGAATGATTTTCTATTATCCATTTTAAAGAAAATTTATATCATTTAGGAAACTTTATGGACTTCTGCTATTCGGAGTTGGAGGAGGGGAGAGGTATAGATCTCATCCTCCATCAATTGGGTGTCGTGAAGTGGATCGAACCGATTTTCTGTGTTGATCGGGTTGCCGCATTGCTTTTTTCAACCGATCTGTGATGACAATTCGCTCTTTAGGCGATTGTTTTTGAATTTGTTTGTTTGTTTGGATTTTTACGGCACGTCAACACATAACTGGCCATATCGTGCCGAACGCTTATAATAGGCTTAAAATATTATGTAAAACATTGTATAAAGGACAATAAAAATGAGTCAACTAGATCCCAGAATACAAGCCTATCTCTTTTAAATAATCAATTATGTTTTTTTGATGGAATTTTATTAAAAAGTTCTTTGAGTGAATTTTCAGAATAAAATCTATTACGGGCCTGTGAAAAATCGTGACATTCAAGAAGAAAATGCTTGACGGTAAAATTTTCATTACAACCTACACAGAAAGGGGCATTGTCATTTGTGAGGAGATAAGAGTGGGTAATTTTAGTGTGTCCAATTCGGCATCGAAGAAGAACTGTTTGATCACGGCGGTTTGACAGAGATAGAGATGGTGACATATCAAGAGATGGGTTTATATCGTGAAGTTTATTAAAAACGGCATTGTCCCAATTTGCTTTCCATTCAGATGATACAAGTTTATTTATAGCCGGTCTAAAAATCACAAGCAGGTAACAATAAGTCAGTTTTTTTGAAAATTTAATGATTGTTTAGCTAAAGCATCTACTTTTTCATTTCCTCGTATACCTACATGGCTTGGAATCCAATATAATTTAACATATTTTGTTTTAAGTATATCATGAAATCGCAAAAGAAGTTTCTTTACCATGATATTGTCAATTTTTTTTATTTTTAATGGATATTAAAACAGAAAGCGAGTCAGAAAATATCACAAATTTATCGTGGGTATGCTGTGCTATGTATGACAATGCTAAAATCGATAGCTTTTGCTTCAGCAGTAAAAATTGATGCATTATCTGGTAACCTCATACTAGATGTAAAATTATTTTTTCAAACACAGCCGCACCTACTTTGCAACCTTCTTTTGAACCGTCCGTATAAATATGTATAAAATCTTCATGTTCTTCCTTAATTGCTAGAAACTTCTCTTTGAAATATTCAGGTGAATTTGATGCCTTTTTTATATTTGAAAGGTTAATATTTATTTCCGGGGAATTATAAGTCCAAGGTGGAACATCCTCATCGTTCATTTTGAAGGATACTGTCTGGATTAATTTTAAGTTTATCTAAATCATCTTTTAAACGAAGGCCTAATGGTTTAATTTCCTTTGGTTTGCTT